>NW_025534580.1:0-179990 GCF_020615455.1 Coregonus clupeaformis | reverse complement strand
GAATGAGTGTCTAAACTTAACCCTTTAACTTTGAAATTTGACGTTTGTAGAAATGGAACGATACAGAACAGCAGAAGCAACAAAAACACTTAGACATTTGAGACGTTTGGGGCAACTTCAAAATGTAACGTTTGCAGAACGTGGATGACCGCGTCTAATTCTGCAGCGAGACAGAGCTTGTTGAGGAACTTAAGCACTTTCCTTTAGTAGTGCTATAGAAAGCGTTGAATGAGTTGAGCTCTTCGGCAACTCTCGGCTCGGTTTCGGTTGCTGCTTGCTGGGTGGGCTGTTTCTCTGTCCCACGACGGAGCCTGCTGAGTTGTAGCGTTGGGTATAGCCTCTCGCAGCTGCGTTAGGGCCTGCCCCAGGTGTCTGTACACTAAACATAAACAATCAGAGTATATACTAGTCCAAAAAAGTGAGAGTCATCACACACTGGAAATTAATGATGTTACGTTTTACTACTGGAGCTCCGAAGACATGCGTCTGACATCGTTAAGCTAACTCGATGAGTGTGCGGATACGTGTATCACTTTATCAGAAGTATGTCATCAATGACGTCTGAAGCATCGTTTGATCACATGCTTTTCACACAGTGTTGCAAAAATGCCCAGATCCCACTGATTTCACCATGGTTCTGGTGCTTTCTCCGATTCTCAAGCTACTTTCAAACACCAACCTCTATTGTATGGAGGACTCAAGTCCACAATTAAATAAATAAATACATTTATTAAATAATTACTTAAACAAAGTCATTCAATTAATAAAATTAGAATTAAATACATAAATGTGTTATTAAATGTGTCATTAATTAATTCCAAATACCGATTCATTTTATGTAAAATACATATATAATAATTTCACCTTCTTCATTTGCATTTCCTGATGTCCCACGTTGAGTGCTTACCTTCGAATTACTTGAAACTGTCAAACTGACCCATCAAAAAGTTGGTAGGCGAACCTAACGCCTGATTGGTTACCCTATGCATCAAGCCAAGACAAAATCAATTCGGATAATGTCAGCAGGTCCTGCTTCACATCCTCTTTGCTAAGTTTAAAATGTCTCTAACCAACTCCTGGAAAGTTCACGAGATCCCTCCATTGTCTCTATCCAGGTTGGCCCACTCTCACTTCAGACCAAAGCAATGGATCAGACTAGATTCGCGTTAGCCCCGCCCACTGACTTTAGGGTCAGTTTGACAGTTTTAAGTAATTCCATGAATCACTGCAATGCAGATCATGAAATATGAAATGTAAATTAGTGAAATAATTATATATGTGTTTACATTAAATGAATCGTATTTGAATTAATTAATGACATTTAATTACACATTTATGTATTTAATTTCAATTATTAATTAATGACACATTTAAGTAAAAGGTGTATTTATTTATTTAATGGGCACTTTAGTCCTCCAACTATTGGACACCATACCTAGAAATATTGAGCAGGTAGCTTAGTGGTAAGAGCGTTGTGCCAGTAACCCGAAAGGTCGCTGGTTCTAACTCCCCGAGCCGACTAGGTGAAAAATCTGTCGATGTCTCTACCAAGGGCACTTAACCTAATTGCTCATGTAAGTCGCTTTCTGGATAAGAGCGGTCTACTAAATAATGTAATTTTTAATTTATTTAAATATAGTTGGGATTTTCTTGATATGTACTTTCACCTGACTGGTAGCTTAGCAGGTAGAGCAGGGAACTATGGAACATTCAGGTACATAAGGGTATGGAGGTCCAATCTGTCAAAAGGCTAAATATTTTAGATAATTTTTTTCTCATGTAGAAACCACACTTTCTGCATAATTTGTTTTATTTAGTATAGTATAGCTTCTGTCTTAAGCATCCTAAACAATGCCATAGATTATTTTTCTTTTTAAATAGTCAACCTAGGCAGAAAAAGGGAGCGTGATGTAAAGCTCCGAAGCCTTCAGAAAGCCTCTCAGTTTCCCATCACTACTTTGATCCTGTTGATAATTTGTTGGAGGGTATTTTGTACTTTGAAACAGAATACATTTTGATGTATCTTTGCCCAGCTGTCTTGAGGAATGATCAACCAACACTAATTGTATTTGTTGGAGAATAAACCACTAACAATGTTTATTACTTACTTTGACAAACTCTGAAAAACATGTTTTCTTTAGAAGACACTGCTGCAGCCTCGGTCCATCTTTAGGGTGTTGGGATTCCCACCAGGTGGGGTTATAGTCATGGAGAGGCCTGATGATGAGGAGTCACTAGGTGGGGGTTATAGAGAGTGGAGAGGCCTGATGATGAGGAGTCACCTGGTGGGGTTATAGGTCATGGAGAGGCCTGATGATGAGGGCTCACCAGGTGAGAGTAGTCATGGAGAGGCTGATGATGAGGGTCACCGGTGGGGTTATAGCTGGGAGAGGCCTGATGATGAGGGTCACCAGGTGGGGTTAGAGTAGTGATGGAGAGGCCTGATGATGAGGAGTCACCAGGTGGGGGTTATAGTGATGGAGAGGGCCTGATGATGAGGAGTCAGCAGGTGCAGCACAGGGTGGTGAAGGTGGTGGCAGAGACACCACACTTGTTCACAGCACTGGCACTCCTGATAGCATACCAGATATGTTAGCAATGCTAAAGGGCTTATGTTGAATCAACAGCAGCAGCAACATATGCAGAAGACAAGCAGCAGATCAGCCAGCTACAGAGAAGAGGTGCAGAAAGGAAAGACAAAGCAGCAGTGTGTTTAGCAGAAGCGTTGCACCTGTTAGAAGTAGCGTTAGTTCAAATCTGGTATTGGAATAAGAGAAAAACATGATCAAGAGTTATTCAATTCAAGCTAAATTTATTATATGCAAATGTATATATGATAAGTATGAAGGTTCGTATATGGGCTCACTAAAATACTACGCAGGGCAGACAGAGAACTAACTCTCCTTATTACAAGCTCTTCTTTAAATACCCTGACAGTGATAGTTCCCGCTCCTTGCTGGGCCTATCAGTGGTATAGGCTGAGTGTGGTTTAGACTTACTCAGCCTATCGGGTGCACAGGCTGGCCCAGCCCTGGCGCTTTCACTGTTGCCAGGCATAAAGTTGTTATCATCACAACCCTGTCCAGAGAGTCGGCACTTTTGCAGTACACGCCCTTGAGCGCGGGTTTAACAAAGAGGCAGTGTTCGTGTGTGAGACACAAGTTCCTAACAGCTCCTCACATGAATCACAGCTTGTTATGTTAAAAACAGTCTATATCAGTACAGCACAAACCTATTATGTTTAATCATTAATGTAATTCTTTCTAAGCTAGGCATCACATCTAGTTATAAGAAAATTGATTACCACAATCCCCTTTTCACACCCACTGGGTGTGAACCCAAAATAAGAAATTTCAGGGAAATTTAGGGGTGTCACTCATTAAAATACAATTCAAACAAAAATAATCACACTTTTATTAATAGGCAATAATGATAATAATAGGCCTTCAGTCCTTCCATCTCCACACCCAACTTGCACTAGGTTGGCTACCAGCCACCCAGGAACCCCAAACCTTCACATAAGGAAAGACAAACATTCACAATGGTTAACTTGATTAATAATGCATAAAACTCAGGATTAATAAAACATAAACACAAAGATTAATAGAATATAAAACACAAACAGGGAAGTACATTTTGGCCCCTTTAGGACACTCCTCTAGGGTGTCACTCCCTCACCACTCACCAATAGCAAACCAAGGGTCATCCTTTGTCAACCCCATCTCAGTGTCTGCATCTCTTTCTTGAGCCCCTAGGGAGGGGGCATCATACCAGCCGTATGCAAACGACATCTGTAACATACTTTCTCAGACAAGGAATTACACAGGCAGTACAGCACATTAATATTAGAAAACAACTAAGGGTCAAATCCAGTAACCCACCATAACAGAGTACCCACAAACCAATCACCAAACCAGGAGAACAGTCCGTTTCCTCCATTCCAGCCATGCTCTTCATTTCAGATGATAGTTTTATCTAAACCAACTTAGGGCTTTGGAGATACTCCCGTCAGGACTGTTGTATGTGTTAGGGAGATAAACATACAACAATGGCTTACCATTCTATAGACACCACCCCTTTCTGCCAGATCTAGAGCCAACCTCATACTAAGTCATAGGGAGTGAGATGGCGGATAATTTTCAAAAGATCCCTTCCGTTGCATCCCTAGTCCAGCCAATAAATCGTTGTTGGGTCGTAATAGATATAATTAATCCAATTCTGGTACAATTTGTTTATGCACCCTCACCAAACGTGGGAGTCAACCCTTCCCCTAATTGTTTCGTAGCTCGGTATCCATCCGATACCCCCGGTATCCCAACGCATCCATTTAAATAGGCTCATTCTCCTTCTTGTTAAAACTCCTCCAAATCTGTTGAACTCCTTTGGTTCCTGGTGACTAATTCTAACTAGTTGAATCCAGTATAACCAGGGCGCATGTATCTAGCCACACCTTTGGAATTCTCTGCCTGACACTGCCTTTACTGGCACACGCCACCACACATCGGTTACAGGGGCTGTAAGGTTCAGAAATTCTCTCCTGTGCTTCCGAACTTAAGTCTCCAATTGATAATTGGTGATCTCTTTATTTCTCTTTACCCCCTTCTGGATGTTCAGTCCCCCTGGGTCTCATATCCCCATCCCCAAGTGTATTTAAACACTTGAGTCTAGGAACAATCCATGTGGGGCCAAACATGAATATAATAGATTTTATAATCCCAATTTGCTTATTGACATGTACCCCCACCCATTGGAACTACGCCTCCCAACCTCTATTTTTGAATCCGACAGGTCTGCCCTTCTCTGACTCCCCCATTTTGTGCAGGCCACTCGTCCTTACGGTCAGGGCGTATGTCGGTCGCTTCTCTTCTCTTTTACTTCTTAACAATGGTAGGGGCTTAGCCTAATGGTGGTGGATGTTGACATATCACACCATTACCGAGACTATGATGCAACTCAAGTTATCCATATTCCCAAAAACCGCCAACCCTCTCCTGTCCTCAGTCTTTCTGCTTGGTACTACCCCCATACTCACACTCCTATAAACACCCCACAGTGATGAAAGGTCGGGGTAGGGGGATCTTCATTAACAGAGTTTTACCCCCAGACCCTATTGGTTCCAGTTCTTCCTTTATCTCTGTGTGTGTTCAACGGTGTTGGCAGTGGGCCTACCTTTTGGAGTGTGTAACGTTGACCCAAGTGGCTCTTTCAGCTATTCTAATGGCAAAGGCAGTGACCAATATAACCTAATAGGCCCTTCCCAACAGGCCTGCTTCAGTTTTTCTTCTTTAGGGACTGGATGCTCTACCAGCACCTGGTTAGATAGAGTATGTCACCTCCTTTAGTTCACTGTGGGGCTAAACGCCTCTGACATATGGGTGTGGTTAATAAACTATCTTCACACATGTTCAGCTCTCAATTTCTATTTCAGACTTTTTTTAAAAGTATTTTGTCCTCTCCTTTCGTATATATTTACTTATCTAATCCTACTATCCCCTTTTTGACACATTTTGCCCATGTGTCAATATTCCCACCTACCTAAACAATCACTTAGGTAATATTGGTAATTTATCATCCAATGCCATCCCTTATTTATTTTGAGACTGTCCCTTGTTACTTTATTGCCCTATCTTCCTGATCTCATTACTAAATAAATGATCTAGTAGTTATAGCTGTTTCACATTAGATTGTGCCTTCCTCTCTGATTACTGCAGCTCATTGCATTAATTTAGTTTCAAATACCAACTTGTTGTTTATTGAAAGTCATACTAAAAATGAAATTTAAATGACAACATTTGATAATACCTCAATTTACATTTATCCCGTAAAAGTAATCCAAGATTAGGTCTATTAAATGACTAAAATGTAAATGTAAATGTAATTAGTACAATTGACTAGCAACAGGTATCCCTCATTCAGGGAAAAGTCTCTCTCTCCTACTGTTATTTTATGGTTCAAATCATATATATTATTGCCAAATTATAATCTTCTTCACACTTTTCACAGTATTATAAATTACCCTCAACTTGTAGTAAAATAAACTATCTTATAGTCCTCCTCTCATGCCTTTCAGAATGTACTAGTGTGGATGATTAATTAACACCAGAAAGTTAAAACAGAGTTCAGAGGCAATTGAAATTATTCAAACGAACTGTTCCATCCCATAGTATACCAAACATTACCATTAATCTAAATATTTCATAAATGTTAACTTATCCCAAGTGTTCATTAAGTCCTCATGATATTCATTCTCATAAGAAATCATATATACCCAAACTCAGCCAAAACCCGAAAAACTTCATAAAGTTCACTGTGCGTACTCCCTCCAAGACCTATCACCCTTGACTGCAGAAACCCCCAAAATTGAAACAACAAGGCTTTATAAACATCATACTAGGTGTGTTGTTTTTTTGTTTGAAAAACAACAACCACAAATAGCCAGGCCTCACTTGATTTGGTAGCTCACTTTTAATAATGCCTAACTTCACTACTGCTCCCCTAGTCCGGGCAACATTCTAATGAGATAAACTAAACTCTTTCTCCTGGTTATAATCTAAAGATGGTAGTACACACAAAACATGATACAGATATCCCCATTCCTAACCTTATCAATAATTGTTTGTATCTGATCCAATTCCCTCATAACTAATCCATAAAACCACTCAAAATTCCTCGAGTATACAATGAGTATTTAATTGATTACCCTAAATCTGCTATATGTGATCTCATCTCAAATGATCCATTATCAATTATTTGATCAACCCCCTAGGAAAATCTGTCTCCCCTTCTATTGTTCCTGTCCCCCATGAAATGTCATATTTCATTTTTAGCCAATACAATCACGGTTACATCAAATGTTTCCCTCAGTTAACGGTATTTTCTCCCTAATTATATCTTCATACTCTTCCTCTTTCCCTAAATGAGATTTAATCCCTTGCCTTTCCTCTACTATCCTTCTACCATTACTGGATCAATGAAATAACTGAATAACTATTCACAACAATTGTAATAACTATTTTACATTATATTGTGCCTTTTTCTGATAATGTTATAATTGTAGCCTATTGCATTACTTTAGTTTAAAATATAAGTTTGTTTATTTAACAAATCAGAACCAACCACAGGCTGGCGCGTATTCCGCAGCACAACAGCCAAAGCCACTTGCATCCCCCTGGTCCCCGTAACGAAAATAAATTATCGTCAGAATTCACCAACTATTTGCATACACCACTGGTGTCAAGCAACCATCGAATAAAGTAATAACAATTAGAATTTATCAAAGCACTGCCTTCCCAGTCAAGCATTCAGACCTCCACTTGAAATCCCACAGCGCTCAACCCAACTCGCGATGTCTCTATTTTTTTTTTCTAACCAGAGCCACGAATTACTTTCCTTTGTGCTCAACTCAATTTCCTACGCTCTATCCGCCATTTCAGTTTGCTATTCAATTTCTTTAACTGTTCTCTCTGGATTAGGCCCTAATTAATAAAACAAATACTTGCTATCGTTGATAAGCATACATTTAATAATATTCCTATCATTTGAACTATCTCACCCCTCCCCATGCTCCTTCCTCACACAACGGGGAAGCGCAAGGGGACCTTGTAATCATATTTTCATAGACCTTTCTAGAATACTTCTACTTAAGCTATCTAATTCAACCTTTCACATTTCCAATCTACGTAGTAATCTAGGGTCTATAGCCCCAATGCGAAAGCTTTACCCACTGTCCCTACCTGTGTTCGAACCAGGACCTTTAGATACATGCGAGTCACCCCACACATTCCGCAATGCTTTCAAAGTGGACGCCAAACAACCACTTCCATGTCGCACAACCAGCCACGTCATCACTCCCGACTAGCCAGCTCCCTTTCATCTCAAACACTAAATCCCCTAGTAGCAAAAAATAAAACACACTCTCAAACAGCGTTTGCATTTACCTCTATCATCGGGTTTAAAAACTAACGTAACAAACATTAACCATCCTCTATTGCTGTAGTAACGTCTTGTTGGTTCAGTTTATTTCTTACGGAGTGTCCATAATACTATAGTAATACATAACTGATTTCCCTCATACATACAGATTTTACTATATGCCATTGAAATGCCAAATAAAACCATAATAGTTCAATGGAGCCCCCAATTGGCTCTCCACTATATATACATTACTTCCATAACCACACCAGTCATGGTCCGATCCCTCCCATCAAACCCCATCACATGATCAAACAACGCACAACCTAAACTCATATGGGCGGCGGGTAGCCCAGTAACCAAGAGCACCGTGCCAGCAACCGAGAGGTTGCCGGTTCTTATCCCTGAGACGACCAGGGCGAAAAATCTGCAGATGTGCCCTCGAGCAAAGGGCACAACCTCAATTGCTCCTTCTAGTCGGCTCTGGACAAGAGCGTCTGCTAAATGACCAAAAATGCAAATGTAAATATTCTCTACTTTATATTTCAACGATAAACCAAATTATTTCAGTCTAATTATTTAACCGGTATTTTGCAGGGTCAAACATCAACCGTTAAATTAAATAATAAACCAAATAGCTCCAACTTAATTATTTAAAATCAGTATTATGCTATGTCAAACATCAAACATTAAATCGGAATAATAAACCAAATTGCTTCAACATAATAATATTTAAATCCAGTATTATGCTAGGTCAAACATCAAACGTTACAGTTCAATTATATCCGTTCAAACGTTTCGAGTTTAGTCATACTAGTTATTAATTATTTTTACCTTTATGTTCAATTGTTATTAACTGGTTATATGTTCAAGCAAACCACAAAACCCAACAGTTGTTCACAAATTATACAGTTTGACAGCCACAAGACGTCATTAATTCCTAATTAGTTTTCTATCTAGGTATACAGGTTTGTTAACTTTAGTAACCGTATTCATTCTTTTTATTTCGTCTGCAAACACTCTTTTATTACACATTCGCACTCTCAATGCATACGACAACACTCTATACTCTAAGAAGTGTCCCTCTGATCCAGCCGTACCTCAGCCTTTTGCTGATACGATGTCAATAAGCTCACCCCTTTCTTAAAGAATTTTTAATGCCTCCTATGAACCTAGTCACTATCTAGTCTGAACTGATATGTGCCATGGCCGCCGCACGCCCATTATATCGAAAGGCACTCCTATGAGCCTCAGTCATAGCGGCACTGTATAACACTATTTAAAGTACTCCTATGAGCCTCAGCTCATAGCGTTGCACTTATGATCATACAATTCCATGGGTTTAACCATCACAATTATCAAACATTTGCATAGTATATTATGAAATCAAGTAGTATACTGTATTCGTTATTTATAGTACAATAGGGTTCACTTACATCAAACAGGAAGCTTCACAAAATTTATTTGGATAAAGCCAATGTGCAGAACTTTAGTTACATAACAATAGGTGTCTGCTTACCTGTTTTTAGGAAGCCTGGGCACTTTGTTAAAACACACCGTCCCGACTATACAGCGATGTCCAATGGGCTGGATGAATTCCAGCGAAGTTCCGCTACTGAGATCACGTTAGGGTCACCATTGTTAGAAATAGACGTAGTTCAAATCTGGTATTGGAATAAGAGAAAACATGATCAAGAGGTATTCAATTCAAGCTACATTTATTATATGTCAAATGTATATATGATAAGTATGAAGGTTAGTATACGGGCTCACTGAAAATACCACTTAGGGCAGACAGAGAACCAATTTCCTTATTACAAGTTCTTCTTCAAATACCCCTGACAGTGATAGTTCCCGCCTTTGCTGGGCCTATCAGGGTAGAGGCTGAGTGTGGTTTTAGACTTACTCAGCCTATCGTTGCGTGCACAGGCTGTCCCAGCCCCTTGGCGCTTCACTGTTACCAGGCATAGTTGTTATCATCACAACTTGTCCAGAGAGTCGGCACTTTTTGCAGATACGTCCTTGAGCCCAAGTTTCTAACAAAGAGGCAGTGTTCGTTATGTGAGACACAAGTTCTTATCTCCCCCTACTCCCCTAACAGCTCCTCACATGAATCACAGCTTGTTATGTTAAACAGTCTATATCAGTACAGCACAAACCTATTATGTTTAATAATTAATGTATTCTTTCTAAGCTAGGCATCACATCTAGTTATAAGAAAATAGATCCCCACACACCACAGGTTCAAAAGTGTAGTCACAAATGTGTACATGTGTACATCTTTTCTGGGCCTGGGATTTTCTGACCTCATGACCTGGTCAGCTAGAAACCATAGGTCCCATTCATAGGCTTAGTATCAGTTGGCCAAAAATGTACTGTCCCGAACCAAATTTCTACTGGCCCAGACACTGGTGTATTTTCTAAATGCATTAGGGTCATACAGGGTCATAGGTTAGTATCTTTCTCTCTATATTCAGCTACTAATAGGCTTTATTTGGTTATTGTGTGATATGTATTAAAAAGCTGTTTAATATAATTTGTATCAATGTAAGTCGTCTATTCTTTAGAATTGCATTTCATTTATTTTTGTAATTTAGAGATTTCTTTATACATCTCAAAATAGGACGCGCCTTTTTGTTTAACTGCTTTCCAAAAAAGTATTCCAGAAGGCTAGGCAAGATGAAAACTGAATGTTTTTTGTAGATTTCTTTGTTAGCAGACTTTCAACAGTGCAGCCATCATATTGGTAGAAATGTTCAATGAAGATCACCAAACCTCGAAATAAATAAACTCAATGAGTAGATTGATTATTTTTGCTCAGACAGCTTGCAAAGTTGCTGTGTGTGAATGTATCAACTGCTGTACTGCTCGAAGTTGTGCTTGAGCATAGTGGTGTTTGAATGAATGGCCAATCATATACACGGGTTGGTTGTTTAGCAATAAAACCGACTCAGGGTACTTCAACACATGGGGAAAAACAGAGGGGGTTGGTTTTAGATTGTTGACAAACAAGTAAGCTTATATTTTGTCTCCAATGTCTTTTGACAACATATATACATTTGCACATAAGCACTTGTTGTCTCTCAAATACATCATTACAGTAGTTGTTGGCTAGCTAGCAGAACTTTGTACCAAATTAGCATTGACATGAAATCAGTCAAAACACCTCAAAACAAGACATGGTATCAAGAACAAGATGAAACGAGCTGTAAGAGTCACTACGATTCCCACATGGCAAAGTTTATTATCATTGGTTACTAGCCATCTGGCCATCCAGAATCACAACAACAAACTGACTTCTGCCCCAGGAAGTGCACACGTCATTTTCCTGACTGTCAACTAACCCATCTATAATCAAATACAAATAGCACGACTTTTCTGCGTGTAGTTTCAATGGTTTTCAATGTTTGAGACTGCGGAACTGAGGCTCGCAAGGTCAATGTGGATCTTGAATCTAATGGCCGGTGGAATCAAGAGAATTGGACTATTGGTCCAAAAAGAATGGACAACGAGGAGCGAAATGTGCCCACAGTGCTGAGAATGTCCTTCGTGGTAACGCTAGGAGTACAGTTTTGTTAATGACGAGCAGCTGATCGGATTACCAATCTTGGAGAATCCATTTGAGATATCCAAACTGGTGGAGAGAGTACTGGGTAAAGTGGAAGGCTGTGGAGAGGATCACTAGAGGCAGGCTTGTTGCCAATTTTTGTACTTCCGAGGACTGTAGAAGGAATGTGTGTTGCGTCTCACCGGATTTGAGAAATTTGACTTGTCGTGTGTCTCACCCGGGAACAGGGGCACCCTCATCTTGTGGGAAGTCGATGTTGCAGAGATTAAAAATATTCCTAGTGATTGATATACGTCGGATGAATCATGTGGTGAATGAAGAAAAGTGTATCTGTTCTTTTTTTTTTTTGATATGGAGTCTCTCCTACTCAATTGCAGTTGGGGTATATAAACTACAGAGTTAGAGCATTTATCCCCAAGACCAATGCAGTGTGATGACTGTAAAGCTTTTGGACATGTTTCAAAGTGTTTGCAGAAGGAGATGCCGAGATGTCCAAGTTGTGGAAAATATAATATCATGTGTTTGAAAATGCTGATGAAAATGTGACATGTTGCAATTGTGGTGGGGAACCATGAAGCCACGTCTTTTGAATGCCCGACAAGGGTGAAAGAGAATGAGGTGGCCGAAAGTCAGGGCTGTCCAGAGCATTTCATATGCAGTGTCTGTTGAAAGGGTTTCAGGTTGAATGGTGCCTCCTGAAGAGTCCATGATGGTAGATAAGACCTTCACTGAAAGCTGCAGGGGGTTGCTTGCCTTTCACTAGCCTTAGGACCCAGATATTTTACAAGGTTAAGTTTATTGTGGACTTTGTGACCTTTTATAGCTATGGTGATTAATGGTACTGCCGAAGGTGGAGAGAGAAGTCCAGGGAAAATAGATATCATTGTGGATGCGAGCGGAGCGGTTCCCTGGGACTGAAAGACTTCTCAGCGGAGGAGTTGCATGGAATATTGTCACAATCGTGAGCCCAGCCTCTCAGGCCCCCAGAGCCTGAGGAAGGAGAGATGAAGGAGGAAGAAGTGGGAGTTTTGGTGTTTGAATTTTGTTTTGTCAATGTACTGTTTTATTTGGGTGATTAAGATTACTTTTCCCCTATCAAGGTGGATGTTTTTTCCAATCCCTGTCCAGTTGGTATGTACAATACACCTTTTGGGGGTTGTAGTCCGCCATAAAACCCACAGAAGAAGAATGGTAGACTGCGACAGAGCAGGTAAACGCTTGAACTGTCTCTCTGTTGGTGCTGCTGTTCTGAAAGTGGTGAGCGGAACCACACCAGATCGAAAAGTACGGAGCAAACGGGTCGCCACACGTCCCGGCAGCTCTGGTGAAGCGCCTTTGAAGTATTTAGTATTTTTATTAGGATCCCCATTAGCCTGCTCCAAGGCAGCGGTTACTCTTCCTGAGGTCCAAACAGGAAAAGCACAGCAAATAAAATACACAACCAGCATAGCACTACATGTACATTTCTACTGGCAGAGAGGTCACGACCTGGCTATCATAAAGGTTGTCTCGCCTGGCTATCACGAAGACTGAAGCATTAGCTGTGGAACGCTCTGGATGGGAGCATCTGCTAAAATGACTCAATGTAAGGGCTTCAGTCACCAAGATGAGTTGTTCAACATGCAGCTCTTTAAGGATAAAGACACAATACACAACAAATGAAACTCTGCATATGTTCACTTCTGCATAAGAACCACTTTCTGCATGTATGCTGATGTACAATACTATATCTCACACCTTCATTCCTAGGCCCAGCAGAGGAGGGAATTAGGTGAACACCCCTTGACAAAGAAAGGCCCAGCAGAGGAGGTATTAGGTGAACACCTTGGACAAGAAAAGGCCCAGCAGAGGAGGGGTATTAGGTGAACACCTTGACAAGAAAGGTCCCAGCAGAGGAGGTAGATAGGTGAGCACCTTGACAAGAAAGGCCCAGCAGAGGAGGTATTAAGTGAACACCTTGACAAGAAAGGCCCGAGCAGAGGAGGAATTAGGTGAACACCTTGACAAGAAAGGCCCAGACGAGATGAGGTATTAGGTGAACACCTTGACAAGAAAGGCCCAGCAGAGGAGGTATTAATGGGTGAACACCTCGACAAGAAAGGGCCCAGCAGAGGAGGTATTAGGGTGAACACCTTGACAAGGAGGAGGAAGCAGAGATGGTAAGACACATTTTCTATCATTTACATCCTCAGTGGTCATGCTGATCATGTTCTGTAATGTGTTATGTCTTTCAGTTTTCTTTACATCACTCCGGCTTTTCAGAAATCACTCCTCCATTAACTGGTTGCTAAAAAATTCTGGAAACTGGCTCTATTTCAATTTATGTGACAAAGCAAGCAATATATAGTGTAGAGAATCATTGTAACGTCTAAACTGATGAAATATCTTTGGAATAACCAAAAAATATTGTATTTTCAACTGTTTGAAGCTGGTGTACAAAACAAAGTAAAATTATGCAAAAAAGGGAAACTTAAGGATGGGAAGCATAGACATGGGCAGAGACATGAGTCTTGAGTCACGTGACTTGACTTGAGTACTACTTGAGTTGCACATTTTGTGACTTGCCACTTCGACTTCGACTTGAGCATCTATGACTCGTGACTTAACATGGACTTGAGCTGTATGACTCGAGATTCGATTTGTCATCTCGCTCACAAGTATTGGAGTGCTGCAGATTCTGAGCGATGTGATGATGTCCTGATGCAGAGGTGCTACCAGGTCCCGGAGTGGTGGGGCAAATTGTTTTCCCCTGGGACCCAGAGCTTTTCCTAATCTGGTAACCTAACCAGGTATAAATCCGGACCTATAGGATCTGACAGTGATTCATTAGTTGTAAAAAATATATATATGGGCAATGATGGGAGTTGGACCCGATTTTACATTTTAGTCATTTAGCAGACGCTCTTATCCAGAGCGACCCGACAGGAGCAAACAGGGTTAAGTGCCTTGCTTAAGGGCGCACATCGGCAGATTCTTTCACCTAGTTCGAACCAGTGGCCTTGAGTACTCGAAACCCAAAATGAGGGGCTTGTGACTTGACACGACCTGAGCTTAAACACTTCAAGTTTGACGTTTGGATTTTTTTTTTTATGTGTTGTTTGAGAAACATGGATGAACGTCTAATTCTGAGGTGAGACTGTGAGAACTTGTTGATCTTTCCACTCGGCAAAGAAGGTGAAATATCTAGATAAAAACAAAAGCTTCCAGCAGATTATAAATTCTGAGTTCCACACCTGTCAGATTGTAGTGTGATGTCTGAAGCTTCAACGTCATCATCAGCATCAGTACACATTATATAAAATCAGTAGTGCTTTAAATCTGCATCAGAGTGTCGGAGCCGTATCATCATCCCATCACTGAAAATAAGTAAAGAAGTAATTTCTCTGTGGGAGATAAAAACGTTTTTACGTCAGAGGCAGAGATGGCTCAGATCGACAAAATCCAGGCTTTAACACAGCCGTTCTATAGGACGCACACTGTTTAAAGGCCCCTCCAGAGGACGTTACCACGCACTAAGAGCCCCCACAGTGGACGCATCATAATACCTATAAAACCTAGCGGTCTAACACGAAATGGTTCCAATCATTTTTCACCATACATTTTCCTATAGGGGATTTTAAGAACCACTTCAAACGAGGTTTGTGTTTCATGGTAGGCTTTCCTGGCATGACGTTTTGACAACCATGTAAATCTCTCTCGGACAAGGTGACTTTTATCAACATATCCGGTCTCTATTTAATCTCAGATTTGAAAATGCTAACAGCATCAAAGTAGGCATCATGCAAGACAACAAATCCTGCATGCTCCATCACGTCATCTCTAGCTGTCAGCTAGCTAGATCTTCAAGCTGCAAAAAGCAAAATGTGTTTACATCCCTGTTAGTGAGATTTCTCCTTTGCCAAGATAATCCATCCACCTGACAGGTGTGGCATGTCAAGAAGCTGATTAAACAGCATGCTCATTACACAGGTGGTACCTTGTGCTGGGGACAATAAAAGGCTGCTCTAAATGTGCAGTTTTGTCGTCACACAACCCAATGCTACCTAGAGGGATGGTTGGCCATGGAATAAACAAAATGAGGTGCTGGTGTGTTTCCCTTTTAGGTCTTTGTCACAAATATCTGGCCCTTGTCCAGTCATACTCAGGCTCTCATCGTGTGTCCCTCGAAGGCATTCTGTCTTAGTTGCAGCAGGTCAAATCGTGCTCATCGTGGTGTCTGTGAATCACAACATTAAAGACGATGAGTGATCACAGCATTTCCACAAATTGAGCCATACACAATACAACTTAAGCATTGGGGACAGAATTTTGTTGACAACATGATGGTTTACACTATGCCTAGTGTGTGTGAATGATGGAAGAATCTTACCCCAGCTGTAGGTCCATTTGAGTGTGTGGTCACTTAGGCCTGAACATCAACCAGTACTGGGACCATTGGAGACATGGGATGCTTCGCTCTCAAAGTGCTGCTTGAATGTCTTGGTCTGCGTCTATAAAGGTCAAGTATAAAATGGAGGAAGTTAAGAATCTGTGGCAGAGATTGAATTCAAAGTTGACATAAATTATAAACTAAGCAATAACTGATAGACACACACACACTACATGTTAATGTTTTTAAATGTATGTGAATTGTAAAGTATTTTGTCTGTAATGTCATGTTGGTTATGTGTTGTACCCCAGTAAGACTAGCTGTTGCCATTGGCGTCTGCTAATGTGGATCCTAATAAATCAAATCAAAAGGCCAGTACACATGGAGAGGAACCCAAAGGCCCACACATACCAACCAATACTACTCAAACCCACAGACAGAGCAGGTGTGGACCAGTGCTGCCTTGGCTGCAGTCTTCTGGTCCGCAGCTGCTCCCTTCATCCTGCAGCTGCCGCGTGGCATCAGTCAACAAGTTCAACTTCAACTTGAGTTGAGGGAGAGGAGAGGAGAGGGAGAGGAGAGGAGAGGAGAGGAGAGGAGAGAGAGGAGGGGAGAGGAGAGGAGAGGGGAGGAGAGAGGAGAGAGGAGAGGAGAGAGAGCCCGTGAGTACAGAATAATGACTTTTAAGGGTGGACAACTCCAGATCTGAATGGCAGAGTGTGTACGAGCTTTAAATTTCCAGCCCAGCTCATACCTGATTACAAATCATAACTGTTGATTTGTTATGTTTCGTATTTAAATCAGGTGTTAGAGCTGGGCTGGGGAAGATGAAAACAACTTGACACACTGGTAGCTTAGTGGTTAAGAGCGTTGTGCCAGTAACCGAAAGGTTGCTGGTTCTAATCCCTGAGCCAACTAGGGCAAAAATCTGTCGATGTGCCCTTGAGCAAGGCACTTAACCCTAATTGCTCCTGTAAGTCGCTCTGGATAAGAGCGTCTGGTAAATGTAATGTAAATGTATACTCCTGCTCTTCAGGACTTCCTGCAATGACTGAAACAGACCAAAAGAGGAGAATAGTGTCCAGGTTGAAACACTTTACCTAGTTGAGAGGTGATGAGACTCAGGCCCACTCATTGGTTTGCAATTTGGCATCAATAACATGACAGTAATTCTACCTTCAAAACCTGCTGAATACCAATTAATTTATAACCCACCATAGCAGGTAGGACTAAATAAGGTTCCATAACTAATGATCTGCTATCCAGGGGTATCAGCAAACAGATCAACGTCTTCCATGCAGTAAAGTAAGCACATTTGACTCAAGAGAGGATGCTAATCAGTCCATCCAGGAAACCTTTCAAAAGCCAGAGCAGAATAATACAGCTAGCTAGCCCTTTCCAGCCGGAGCATTCTAATTTCGAAATAATAGTTACGATGGTTTAAAGTTACACTATGCAGAAATTGCTCTACCATTTCCTTGTTGCTAAAATTCTAATAGTTCACCTAATTTCACTTTATGTTACAAAATAAGCTAGTATAGAGTGGTGAATCATTGTAAATAATATAATATAATAATATGCCATTTTAGCAGACACTTTTATCCAAAGCAACTTACAGTCATCGTGCATAAAAAATTGTGTGTATTGGGACCATCTAAACCACTGTGAAATATATTTTCCTTAACCAAAAATATTGTATTTTCTGCTTTTTGAAGCTGGTTTACAAAACCGAAAATAAAAGACACAAAAACTAAATTTAACAACAGGAAGCATAGAAATGCCACACATAGAACAGGTCTACCACTTCTTAGACAGGCTTTCAATGAGAATTACAGATCTATAATTCACATTTCTATGTGAATTTGGTCAGGTCGCCAAAAAGTTACATACTGACACTTTAAAGCATTAATAACACTGACGCCCAATCACCAATTTTATTTCGGAAAATTGCCATTTACACATGACAACATGAGCTACACACAGATATAATTGGTTTAAGGCTTTATGAGCGGGAACTTCTTTTAAACTCAATGACAAGTCACGGAGCAAATCCTCCATTTACCTCACTGACTTCACGTTTACATGCACACCAATATCCTGCTATTATTCGGGATACTCAAGTATTCTATTTTTGAGTTGTCGATATAAAACATCATATCCTGTTTACAATAACCGAAAAAGCTTGTATTCCGATTACGAGAAATGCCTGGGATATGCTGATCTTAGGCGTGATACTATGGTATGTAAACACTCTTATCCCGTTTATTGTTGTTTTTTTGCGGTCTGCGTGAGGCTCAGTTCAGCATATCATGAGTGTTGTTTGATGATGTTTTCATCTGATTGTCAAACAAGTCACTCGCAGTTCAATTCACCGTAATTCCATAATAATATACTTTTGTTGATACTCCGCACTGGACCGTATAGCCTACTGGCTACTTTCACCCCTAATTTAGTTTCTATTTATAGTTTCCAACATTTGGTAGGCCATTTGTTTGTCAACTATAGTTAGATACAGGGCATTCGAGAAGTATTCAGACCCCACTTTTTCCAAGAGAGATTTTGTTACGTTACAGCCTTATTCTAAAATTGATTAAATAAACATTTTCCTCATCAATCTACACCAATACCCATAATGACAAAGCGAAAACAGGTTTTTAGGAAATGTTTGCAAATGTATTAAAAATAAAAAACTGAAATATCTTATTTACATAAGTATTCAGACCCTATGCTATGAGACTCGAAATTGAGCTTAGTTGCATCCTGTTTCCATTGATCATCCTTCAGATGTTTCTACAACTTGATTGGAGCCCACCTGTAGTAATTCAATTGATTGGACATGATTTGGAAAGGCACACACTTGTCTATATAAGGTCCCACAGTTGACAGTACATGTCAGAGCAAAAACCAAGCCATGACTTCTGTCCGTATAGCTCCGAGACAGGATTGTGTCGAGTCACAGATCTGGGGAGAGGGAGGATAATGAAAATGGTCCTTCATGTGGTAGAGTACCCCGTAGACTTGCAACTGAGGGAGTTAGAACTAAGGCAAAGTTGGAGCAACAGAAATGAGAGTTTGAGCACAATGAAAAACACGAAGAACGTGGAGCAGCCATTCGATTAAGTGAATTGAATCTGGAAGCACTCTGAATTCAGTCAGGCTGTCCTGCACCTCAACAGAGTTTGATCTTGGTCAGAACAGCCGACTTGTACCACCTTTAAATGAAAAGGAGATGGACGTATATTTATATATTGTTCTGTTTGAGCTGATTGCCACATCCCTAAAATGGCCGCATGATATCTGGTCACTGCTCCTATAATGTGTTCTTGTGGGAAATCTCACAAACTGTATGCGCGCTTCATCACTGGAGGCTTCGCGCCACGGATCATCACTGGAGGCTTCGTGCCATGGATCATCACTGGAGGCTTCGTGCCATTGATCATCACTGGAGGCTTGCGGGCCATTGATCATCACTGGAGGCTTTGTGCCATTGATCATCACTGGAGGCTTCGTGCCATGGATCATCACTGGAGGCTTCGTGCCATGGATCATCACTGGAGGCTTCGTGCCATGGATCATCACTGGAGGCTTCATGCCATGGATCATCACTGAGCCCGCAAGTGCGGGGTGCTGGCACAGGATATAGCTGGGCCGTGGAGGCGCACTGGAGGTCTGGAGCGTGGAGTTGGCACAACCCGTCCTGGCTGGATGCCTCCTTTGCCCGGCAAAGTGGGCGCGGAACTCAAGCGCACCGGGCTGTGAATGCGCACTGAGACAGTGCATATCACCGCATTACAGGGTGCCTGAACAGTCAACCGCTACCTAAAACGAAAGGGGAGTTGGCTCTGTTCTGAAACCTGGCTCCGCCAACCACCCAGTGCCCCCAAACATTTTCTTGGGGCTGTCTCTCGGGCTTCCTTCGAGTCGCCGTTTATCCTTTCCTGCCTGGGCTTCTTCCTTCGCCCAGGTCCCTTACCCGGCCAATATCTCCTCCATGTCCAGAATGTCTTCCCCACCTGTGTTCAGCATGTCTGCTCCTCCTGGCCACGCTAGCTTGGTCCGTTGGTGGTGGGATCTTCTGTCACGTCCGTTGTGTAAAGGATCGGACCAAGGTGCAGCGTGGTATGCATACATAGTCGTTTATTATTATAACCACCGACAAAATAACTAAATCCAACAGAACGTGAGTTCAAGAGGCTAAACATCAAACACGCCAAACAGAAACAAGATCCAACAACATAGGTAGGGCAAAATGGCTGCCTAAAGTATGATCCCCAATCAGAGACAACGATCGACAGCTGCCACTGATTGGGGAACCACACCCGAGCCAACATAGAAATAGATAAACTAGATATTTCCAAATCACACCCTGACCTAACCAAACAGAGAATACAGGTGATCTCCGAAATGCATGTCCTAAATACAAAGTGTTATGTTTGTGGCAAATCAACACAACAGATAATTGTATACCACTCTTCATATTTTCAAGCATGGTGGTAGCTGCATCATGTTTGTGGTATCCTTGTCATTGGCAAAAAGAAGTACAGAGATTTTAGGATAAAAATAAATGGAATACAACTATCACAGGCAAATTCCCTAGAAGAAAACCTGGTTGTCTGCTTCAAACAGACACTGGTAGACAAATTCACCTTTCAGCAGGACAATAACCTAAAACACAAGGTCAAATACACTGTAATTGTTTACCAAGATGCCACTGAATGTTCCGGAGTTGCCTTGTTACAGTTTTGGCTTAAATTGGCTTGAAAATCTATGGCAAGACTCGAAAGTGGCTGATCAGCAATTATCAACAACCAACTTGAAAGTGCTTGAATAATAAATAAATAAATATTGTGCAAATAATGTACAATGCAGGTGGGCAAAGCTCTTGGTGACTTACCCAGAAATACTCACAGTTGTAATCGCTGCTAAAGGTGATTCTAACATGTTTTGGCTCAGGGGTGTTAATACTTATGTAAATTAGATATTTCTGTGTTTCATTTTCTATAAATTTGCATAGCATTTCTAAAAACATGTTTTCACTTTGTCATTATGGGGTTTTTTTGTGTGTAGATGGGTGAGAAACAACAATTGAATTCATTTTGAATTCAGGCTGTATACAACAACATGTGGAATAAGTCAAGGGGTGTGAATACTTTCTGCAGGCACTATACATCAACTGTGTTTGGTATTATAGCACTGCAATCACTGACCTGTTTGAATATACAGATTATTGCCAAGGACTCATTCACACATAAACATAACGACACAACTATACAGTATGGGAGAGAAAAGTGTATTGCATCTTTGTCAAAGATACAACATGTAAAGAATGACTTCTGATTTATTTTTTAAAATCTCAGCATTCTTTTTATTATAGAAACATGCAACATATATCGATTCATCTGCTAAACATTACACAAAACAAAGATGTACACGATTTATCATTAAGTACTTTTAAAATAACAATTGTTTATAGGAAAATAAATGAACACATAAAAATAAATACAACTCATTGAATGAACATTATTTGTAATTGTGGTGATTGTTCCAAATAAACTAGCAATAACTTTGAACACATAGAGGGGGAATGGAAAGAAAAGGGATGGAGGGAAAGAGAGAGAGATGAAAAGTGTAGAAAAAGCGGGTTGAGAGAAAATTATGTAATTTAATATCTGTGCCAATCTCTTTATATCATAAACGCATTGGATTAAATTAATATTAGGACTCTGTACCGCTTTGAAATCATCCATGAGCCCCTTCACTCTTATCATGTCTTCTTTCTGACAACATTTAGAGACCATCAGATCCACAAAGTCCTCTGCTTCCACCTAGAGGAACAGGAGGATTACAACTGTCACAGGGATGACTAAAAGCTAATAAGAATACTGGATGTTTTCTGGTCTATGTTCGTTTATATGTATGTTAACACCATTTAACCAAGAGTTGAAGACATTTCAACTTGATCAAATATTTTAATGGAAAAAACATATTTAAAATAGAGTTTGTGGCGTATGCCAATGCCAAGATTTATCAGATCTGTTGTTTTTTCCAGATGTTTTTAATTGATTTGACACTATCAATGTTTGACACCACAAAGCTAAATCCTCTGTCTCTTAGAAAACGTAGACCTGTTGTATTTTTACGGGGGAGTGTTCAGCTGCAGGGTGTGAATCTGACGGTGAGATGGCGAAGCAGAAGTGTCGTTTGAAGCTGAAAGCATGTCGAGGACAGTTAGCGAGAAAGATGAGTGGACAACAGTGAAGTCCAGAATGGAACAACAATGGTTAAAATTGTTGTGGAAAATGAGTCTGATGAATCGTTCCTTGTTGGAGTTTTTTTTTTTGGATGAAGATGTTTATTTGGAAACCCTTTTGAAGTCATGAGGATGGTGAAGAAGGCTTTGGGAAAAGTGGATGCAGTCAAAGTAACTGGAGTGGTATGGTGTTGATATCATAGTAACCAGGAGTGGTATGGTGTTGATATCATAGTAACCAGGAGTGGTATGGTGTTGATACTCAGTAACCCGGAGTGGTATGGTGTTGATATCACAGTAACCAGGAGTGGTATGGTGTTGATATCATAGTAACCCGGAGTGGTATGGTGTTGATATCATAGTCACCAGGAGTGGTATGGTGTTGATATCACAGTAACCAGGAGTGGTATGGTGTTGATATCATAGTAACCAGGAGTGGTATGGTGTTGATATCATAGTAACCAGGAGTGGTATGGTGTTGATATCATAGTAACTAGGAGTGGTATGGTGTTGATATCACAGTAACCAGGAGTGGTATGGTGTTGATATCATAGTAACCAGGAGTGGTATGGTGTTGATATCATAGTAACCAGGAGTGGTATGGTGTTGATATCATAGTAACCAGGAGTGGTATGGTGTTGATATCATAGCAACCAGGAGTGGTATGGTGTTGATATCATAGTAACCAGGAGTGGTATGGTGTTGATATCATAGTAACCCCGGAGTGGTATAGTGTTGATATCATTGCGACCAGGAGTGGTATGGTGTTGATATCATAGCAACCAGGAGTGGTATGGTGTTGATATCATAGTAACCAGGAGTGGTATGGTGTTGATATCATAGTAACCAGGAGTGGTATGGTGTTGATATCATAGTAACCAGGAGTGGTATGGTGTTGATATCATAGTAACCAGGAGTGGTATGGTGTTGATATCATAGTAACCAGGAGTGGTATGGTGTTGATATCATAGTAACCAGAGTGGTATGGTGTTGATATCATAGTAACCAGGAGTGGTATGGTGTTGATATCATAGTAACCAGAGTGGTATGGTGTTGATATCATAGTAACCAGGAGTGGTATGGTGTTGATATCATAGTAACCCCGGAGTGGTATGGTGTTGATATCATAGCAACCAGGAGTGGTATGGTGTTGATATCATAGTAACCCGGAGTGGTATGGTGTTGATATCATAGTAACCGGAGTGGTATGGTGTTGATATCATAGTAACCAGGAGTGGTATGGTGTTGATATCGCATAGTAACTCGGAGTGGTATGGTGTTGATATCATAGTAACCGGGAGTGGTATGGTGTTGATATCATAGTAACCCGGAGTGGTATGGTGTTGATATCATAGTCACCAGGACTGGTATGGTGTTGATATCACAGTAACCAGGGAGTGGTATGGTGTTGATATCATAGTAACCAGGAGTGGTATGGTGTTGATATCATAGTAACCAGAGTGGTGTGGTGTTGATATCATAGTAACGAGGAGTGGTATGGTGTTGATATCATAGTAACTAGGAGTGGTATGGTGTTGATATCATAGTAACCAGGAGTGGTATGGTGTTGATATCATAGTAACCAGGAGTGGTATGGTGTTGATATCATAGTAACCAGGAGTGGTATGGTGTTGATATCATAGCAACCAGGAGTGGTATGGTGTTGATATCATAGTAACCAGGAGTGGTATGGTGTTGATATCATAGTGACCAGGAGTGGTATGGTGTTGATATCATAGTAACCCGAGTGGTATAGTGTTGATATCATAGCGACCAGGAGTGGTATGGTGTTGATATCATAGCAACCAGGAGTGGTATGGTGTTGATATCATAGCAACCAGGAGTGGTATGGTGTTGATATCATCAGTAACTCAGGAGTGGTATGGTGTTGATATCATAGTAACCAGGAGTGGTATGGTGTTGATATCATAGTAACCAGAGTGGTATGGTGTTGATATCTAGCAACAACCTGGAGTGGTATGGTGTTGATATCATAGCAACCAGGAGTGGTATGGTGTTGATATCATAGTAACCAGGAGTGGTATGGTGTTGATATCACAGCAACCCTGGAGTGGTATGGATGTTGATATCATAGTAACCAGGGAGTGGTATGGTGTTGATATCTTAGTCACCAGGAGTGGTAAGTGTTGATATCATAGTAACCCGGAGTGGTATGGTGTTGATATCATAGCAACCAGGAGTGGTATGGTGTTGATATCATAGTAACCAGGAGTGGTATGGTGTTGATATCATAGTAACCAGGAGTTATGGTGTTGATATCATAGTAACCAGGAGTGGTATGGTGTTGATATCATAGTAACCTGGAGTGGTATGGTGTTGATATCATAGTAACCGGGAGTGGTATGGTGTTGATATCATAGCAACCAGGAGTGGTATGGGTGTTGATATCATGGTAACCAGGAGTGGTATGGTGTTGATATCATAGTAACCAGGAGTGGTATGGTGTTGATATCACATTACCCTGGAGTGGTATGGTGTTGATATCATAGTAACCAGGAGTGGTATGGTGTTGATATCATAGTAACCAGGAGTGGTATGGTGTTGATATCATAGTAACCAGGAGTGGTATGGTGTTGATATCATAGTAACCGGGAGTGGTATGGTGTTGATATCATAGTAACCAGGATGGTATGGTGTTGATATCATAGTAACCAGGAGTGGTATGGTGTTGATATCATAGTAACCTGGAGTGGTATGGTGTTGATATCATAGTAACCAGGAGTGGTATGGTGTTGATATCATAGTAACCAGGAGTGGTATGGTGTTGATATCATAGTAACCCGGAGTGGTATGGTGTTGATATCATAGTAACCAGGAGTGGTATGGTGTTGATATTATAGTAACCAGGAGTGGTATGGTGTTGAAATCGTGTGTATCTAAACAGCAAAAGGAGTGTGCATTGTGGCTCGAGAAATGATTGACACATGAAGTGAACTGCTTTGATTTTCGGAGCAGGGCACTGGTCAAATGTTCTATTTCTGGCGTCCTGTTGACATTGATAATCAATATCTTAGGCTGAAAAATCCAGGAGTAGTTAATGCACGTCGCTGGGCCCGTATGGAGAATGGGAAAAATGAGCAAAGTTTATCTGTACTATTGATGTTTGAGTATTTACCAACCTATGTAATGTAGTGATGTATAAGATATGCCTTAAGAGCGTTGGTCAAAACAATGCAAGAAGTGTATAAAGCTTGGCCATGTTTCAAGTGTTTACAGATGGAAGGAATATGTTATTGAAGAGTCTGAATGTAAAATGTTGCAACTGTGGTGGGGATCATATTTCCGAATTCCCCTGAGTGCCCTGTTAGGGGTGAAAGAGGTTGAGCTATCAAGCAAATCTCCTATGTGAGGCGGTGAAGAACGTTGAAGGGGAAAGAGGCCACAGTTCTGAAGAAGATATGGCGGTGGATGCACCACAACCAGTTGCACATGTTATACATCAACCAAGTGATCTGGATACACTTATTGTGAAGAAGGTGTATTTTGTAGTATTTGTAGCCACAGTTATTAATTGTACTGCACACGTGTCCAAGAAGCTGGACAGCATTATATCTGCATCCGATACGTTTTTGGGCCTTCAAGACTTAACAGCAGAAGCACTGCAATGATCCTTATTATCTACCTGTACAGTAGGTGGCGGAATGCAGATAAAATTGTTGATAATGCCATTATACCAAAGAAGAAGAGGAAAGTCAATTCGACAACTATTTTATGTGGCTTCACCGAGGCTTCATTACAGCAGGATAAATGGTAGGTTCATATTTTTATTAAATAAGTCAGGTGTAAGATTCTTTAGGAGTCAATTCTTATTTATCCCAACGAAACGAACATAATAATGCCCAATTTTTAACTTCTCTTTCTAATAAATGGCAGGTAAAAATATCAAATACCCAACTAGGCCCTCTACGGCGGAGTGCGCACAGGGAAGTCTACGAAAGGTGTTGTCTTTACACAGCGATCTGATGCTGACATGTAATCTATTAAGCTGATATATTGATATATTTATCCTAAAATAATACATGCTGATGTCGAAAAGAAACAATAGGCAATCGTGCGTATACAGTGTATTTCTTTCAAACTTTGATAGGTGGTCATGTCGTTGAGTGCCCTGTAGGCCTAAAATGACTTGCGGTACATTTTTACTGTGTCCGTGTCCGAATACCCATACTTGCGTTTAATTAGTAGGCATTTTAGGTATGCGAAAATAGCGCGTTTTTTATATTATGAAATTTCGAAAATAATGCAACATTTCGAAAATTGAGTGCTTTAAATGCTAGGATTTTATACTCATTTTTGGCTTTGGTAGAATTCGCTCCACACTTAAGATAATCGTCTTTACAGACTCAGGTGTTTGACAGATGGTTATCAGCTGAGAGGATGCAGTGTACTTAGTGCATTAATTTTTACTAAACAGTACGTTCTAAATAGTACGTATTACGATTAGTACACTATGTAGTTTTAGTAAGTAGTGGACAATGCACATTTCAGACATTGCCTATGACTTCCAGTCGCAGCTGCACCCAGTCAACCCAGACAAAATGGATGTGTAAAAACGTGACCACTTTCGGTTTAGTTGGAACCATAGAGCTCAGATAGAGGTTCACTCTTGTATCTATTCTATTTAGCATCTCTGACAGCATGGGCAGCGCCTGATGAGGCCATCTCCATTTTAAAGGAGTTCATTTTCTTCTTCTGCCAGTGATGTTGGAAGTCCCACCCAGTTGACTACATTAATATGATGGCATCCCTCAATGGCACTGCTCATTCTAACGTGACATTTTGGCCGTAGATGCCTCTATCATTCTCTATGGTTGGGGCGTTTGGGCTAGAAGGGATACCATTTGTCGAAATGAACAGGTTTGACTTTTCGTAGCAGGTTGGTGAGGATAAATTATGCAGAAAGTTAGGATAATTAAGGTTAAGGTTAGGAAAAGGATTAGGGTTAACTTAAATGCAAAAAGGAAATCAACTTTTGACGTCAATTCGACATAAACTGTATCAGGTTAGGTCGAATTGGTGTCCAGCCTGCATCATTTCTACAATGCGGTGCGTTTTCTGTCTCCAGGAAATATCACTTCTTATTTAGTTTAAGATGTGGATTCCAAAAGGCTTTAAATATAAAGTCCTGCGTCATTAAAAACACCAAAATATGGATCTTGAAAGGAAATTGTATGTATTTTGAACACTTTTCTTCAGTGGATGTAAGTGTTTTTGCCATGTCCCCGGGTGTTATTCATCAACTTCCACAATAAATATAAGCCATAAAATATTTAATCTTCTTCAATATTTTATAGTCCAAGTTAAATTATCTCATCAATAATGTTTTGTATTAATTATTATTGTATTTAAGATGTTCTGTTTGTCCCTAATATCACTTTCCACCCTGTTAGTTTGTTGTAAATCTCCATTTAAGAAAACCACCCTTTCCTACAATGACCCCACATTCAGGAATTGTCATCATTTCTTTGGTGGGAAAACAATGGTCTAAAGCTACATGAAAATTAACCACATTTCAAAATGTTAAAATATGTTTGATAGAGAAGTTAAAATCATGTTCAAGTGTCCAACATTATGCTAGCTCAAACTTGCTCACTCACAAAACTATGGCTAATTTAGCCAACAAATGTCCACCCTGTTAGTTTCCCACCCTGTTAGGATTAAGCACCTAACAAGTTGGAAAATGCACCAAAAAATGAAGTGCCTGAGTTTGACCAATATATTTTTCTGAAAGTCAGACATGTCCTTTTTCTGATAGAAAACTACACTAAATTATTATTTATATCAAGTGGGCTAAACTTGCATATTTATTTCAACTTTGGCTACCATTACAATGTAGCCTAGGTTACTGTTAAAAGGTAGCCTAGGTTACCGTTACAAGGTAGCCTAGGTTACCGTTACAAGGTAGCCTAGGTTACTCGTACAAGGCAGCCTAGGTTACCGCTTACAAGGTAGCCTAGGTTACCGTTACAAGGTAGCCTAGGGTTACGATACAAGGTAGCCTAGGTTACCGCTACAAGGTAGCCTAGGTTACCGTTACAAGTAGGGCGTCACAATATATCGTTTCAGCATCGACATTGCGATGTATGCATCAGCAAGTCACATCGTCGAACGTACGATTTAGTAAAGTAAACATATCAGTCTACAATATATATATATATTTGTAATGTTATACTAGCAATATATCTGTCTGATATAACGTAATTTACTCCGATTCATGGGTTATTGGATACACAGTTTATTATTATTATTATTATTATTATTATAAACACGGAGTTCGTTGCTGCACGTGGTTGACATGCAGGCTCTGCTTATGCGGTGATGAAATTATGAGCGAGGAACAGGCAAAAAGACCGAAATGGAGAATTTGGTTGCAAAAAGAAATGCATCGTCAATTATATGGAAATATTCCCGCTACAGACAGGATGATGTTGACCAAAAACAGGTACTTTGTCGAGAGTGCCTTGGAATTGTTGCCACAACACGAGGCAACACGACCAATTTGTTAGATAATTTAAGGCGGCACCACAAATCTTCGTATGACGAGTGCAAAGCATCTCAATGCCCTCCAAGGCAAAAATCTATTTCGGATGCCTTTGCCAGTATTACACCATACGAAAGGGTTCCAAACGGCAGAGAGAAATCACAGATTCAATAACATTTCACGTCGCCAAAGACATGGTACCAATAAACACGGTTACCAAAGAGGGTTTTAAAACATGATCCGTCGCTTGACAAGCGGTATGTAATGCCATCACGCAACTATTTTTCTCAAGTTGCCATCCCAGAGTTGTACGAGAAATGCAAGGCACAAGTTGAAACAGAGCTGTCACAAGTGGAATATTATACAGCAACAACGGACTTGTGGTCCAGTCGGACAACAGAGCCCTACATAAGTCTGACTGTACACTTTATTAATGAGGACTTCCACCTGAAAAGTCGCTGTTTGCAAACTGCATTTTTCCCATATCGCAATATATATCGCATGAAAAACAAAATATCGCAATGTCAGTTATTTCCAATATTGTGCGACCCTAGTTACAAGGTAGCCTAGGTTACCGTTACAAGGTAGCCTAGGTTACTGTTACAAGGTAGCCTAGGTTACCGTTATAAGGCAGCCCTAGGTTACCGATTACAAGACAGGTAGCTACTGGGTTTCATTACTCAGGGGTTGTACAATACAGTTCTGAGGATGCTGAAAAGTTAGATCAGGTACAGTATCAGCAGAATTATTGTTGCAATGTGTGACGGCACCGTCAGTGTTTTATCCAAACATGTCATTTTCTTTTTAATGCAATGAAACGTGCAATTGTGCTTGTTTCCCTTCACCATGGCAAAACGTTCAGGAGAACATCAGTGCCTGTATAAGTCAGAACGCTGTGAAGGAATATGCAGGTATCTGCCTAAATAAAGTATCTTAACAGGGATTTGGGCCACCACGAGCTGCCAGAACAGCTTCAATGTACCTTGACATAGATTCTACAATTGTCTGGAACTCTACTGGAGGCATGCGACACCATTCTTCCACAATAACTTCCATAATTTGGTGTTTTGTTGATTGTAGTCAAACGCTACCTCAGGCTCCAGAGTCTCCTGTAAGTGTTCCATTGGTTTGAGATCTGGCGACAGACAAACACCCTTTAAAGGCCCTATGGTCCGTTGAGACCCCTCGTTCAAAGTCACTGAGATCTCTTTTAGCCATGGTAACCAAAATAATGGGCACCTGGGCATTTTAATACATGACCCTAAGCATGATGGGATGTTTTAATTGCTTAATTAACTCAGGAACCACACCTGTGTGGAAGCACCTGCTTTCAATATACTTTGTTCCATCATTTACTCAAGTGTTTCCTTTATGTTGGCAGGTACCTGTATGTCAAAAGCAGTTGATGTATCTTGATTTTAAAATATCTGTTGTACATTTACCAAAGTAAGAATTTCTATGTTTTTAAAGAAATGACTGATTCATATTTTCTTCTTACGCTTTAAGAGTTGTGTTGGCGACCATCACACAATGCTGGCCTCAGATGATGATGGTAGGTATGGAAACACAGAATAAACTGACCCAAGCTATATTATTTAATTTAAATCTCAATTTAAGAGGATACATTTAGTAAGATATGAATTGTTGTCCCTTAACTGCTGGGATGAATAATACACATTTGTTAATGTAATTTTATTTTCAATAAAGTCTGTTTTCTCCTCTCATTATTCCTTCACCAGTGCTGCCCCCTCCTGGTGACATCCATGTCCTGTTGCTGACATTCGATTCTGTGTCTCTGAGCTGGGGTTCTCCTCAGGGGCTGACTGGACCACAGACATTCAGAGTGACCTGGGGGTGTGACGGTGAAACAAGGTCAACAAGAGTGAAAGGTGGGCATCATCTTGAAATAAGCAGTCTCCAACCTGGTAAAAAGTACCAGTTTAACGTGGCTACAGAAGGAGAAGATGGAAGCCAAAGCAGATGTGTCTCAGCATCCCTATCCACAGGTACAGTAGGCTAACTTGTGTTTTTATACAGGCTATATCATTCATTCATTCCTAGAGACATTTTTGGATTCTCTGTCAAAAACAGCTCATCCTCTATTCTAAACAAATCTTGATTTTTGTTCCAGTGGTCCCACCCAGAGATTTAAAGATAGACCATTTGGAAGAGACCCTCCTTCACTCTCCACTGGTCCAATGCTGAAGGGGTGAGAATGTCCCACAGCACTTCTTCATATCCAACTGCATCCCAGGAACAGACCCCCTCACAGCCATTACTGACGACTGCCACAAAACCTTCTCAAACCTGCAACCCGGCACCGAGTACACTGTTAGTGTTTCAACTGTGCTGAGCAATGGGGAACAGAGTGAACCTGTCTCTACAACAATCTGCACTAGTAAGAGATCTTCCCCCAATTACAGCTCATCATCTCTTTACCAGAAACTACAGTGATTTTGTTGCATTACAAATAACATTTTGTTTTATTTTAGTTTTTTCTTTGTTTAGTTTTTTCCCCCATATCAAAAGCCCTGGATTTTTTGTACTTTTCCACCCGTAAGGCTATAAACATTTTTGGTAAATTTTTAAGTGATACAATTTTTTTGAAAATGAGGTGAGCTAAAATTTAAGGTAGAACTAGGGCTTGCATGTACAGTAACAAACAGTTACATGACCTTTCAACATCTTCATATCAGAACCATGGACAGTGTCGTGACTTGAACTGTTATTTATCTAATCAACTATGATTCATTGTTACCCGATTTTAGATGAATAATGTAACAATGAACTCATTAGGATCTGGGGGCACCACGAGAGCAGTTCTTTAGTTACCATCTCCCAATGGTGGAACAAGCTCCCCCACAACGCCAGGACAGCGGAGTCACTGACCACCTTCCGAGACACTTGAAACCCTACCTCTTTAAGGAATACCTGGGATAGTATAAAAGTAATCCTTCTATTTCCCCCCACCCCCACAAAATAATAATAATAATAATAATAATAATAATAATAATAATAAAAAAACACATATAAAAAAACAATAAATGAAAATTAAAAACATACTCAATTTTTTTTTTTTTTTTACAAATTTGAAAAATTCAAAAAATAATAATAATTAAAAAAATATATAGAAAAAATATTAAAATTGTGAAGTGGTTGTCCCACTGGCTATCATAAGGTGAATGCACCAATTTGTAAGTCGCTCTGGATAAGAGCGTCTGCTAAATGACGTAAATGTAAATGTAAAATGTAAAAATCTCCCCGAATAAACTCTAAAAGGTCTTTACTAGGGTGTAACGATCCATCTACTACATCGATGTATCGATTTATATTCCTATGATCCAACAACATCGATCTGTGCTCCGAAGTAGTTGGCCTTTTGGACAACATATATCGATCTAACATCGTTTTAAAATGTAATAAATCGATTGTATCGATACTAGGAAATAACCCATTGGATTTAAGCACGTCAGACTTTATATGGATGTTTTTTTCTTAGCACTTTTAATGATAAAGGCTTTAAACATTACTCGATTCAATCTGCCTATCCGTGACGTCATCGCGCCAGCAGTAGCGCAAAGGCGCCAAGACAACAAAATAAAGCATGGCGGACAACAGAGGAGAAGCGGACAACAGAGGAGAAGCCGACGAGCGAGATATTATCAAGCCACCATTGCGGTCCTTACAAGAAACAGGAATCTAGGAAACTTCACCTGCACTGTCCAGTATCCAGGTATTTATTTCAGTCACACTGGTTGAATTTTTGGTTAAAAGGTTACTGAATCGATTTCAAGTCACTGAATCGTTTCGGATCGTATCGTTCTAAATGAACCAATATCGTCCTTGAATCGATATCGACAACCACGAATCGTGATACAAATCGAATCGTTGTTAAAACGAATCGTTACACCCCTAGTCTTTACCTAATCACATCTGTAAACAGTCAACTTATTAATCAACCCTCGTATCATATCATCATTCTGAACAGTCGTAACCTCCTTTCATCTGCAAAAACCAGAGCCTTACTTATGATTCAGTACTACAGAAATTAGTTTAATTATTTATTTAGTAGCTAATTAAATGGGAACACAGGATAAACACACCCACTATACCGGTTATTGACTGGAAACTTAATGCGATGAAAACAGGTCCCTAGCGGAATGACAACAACATTGATGCTTGTTAAAGAAGAGAGGGAGAGAAACACTTAACATTGCCACATTCGGAAACTACTCTCTTCTACTGTAACCATAAACTTTGCACATGAACCGCCGCCCTCTTTGAAATGCCTGGTTCGCCATGTATCTCTCGGTGGACAGGGCCGCATTGAAAGGTAGTTGGGCCTTTCGCGGCACGCTTTTAAGGCTCTGATTCTCCGAAAGGGTTCCAACAAGTCTTCTGTTTTTCTCCTCTGTAGTTGTCCGGTATCCGGTGACTTGTCATGTAGTCCTGAACAGAACTACAGAATTGATTTTCCTTCCATACGCTCTTGAAGTTGCTTCTTTGAAGATAGGCTAGCCAGCCGTATCGATGGTTCCCCAGTGGGGTGATGAGAGTAGCGTAATACGGTGGTTTGAGCAGGGTAGCAGATGGTCCCCTGTGATTTTACCCACTGCACAGCTACATATTCTTCTGAACAAAAATATAAATGCAACAATTTAAACAATTTTACTGAGTTAAAGTTCTTATAAGAAATCTGTTAATTGAAATAAATTCATTAGGCCCTAATCTATGGATTTCACTAGACTGGGCAGGGGCGCAGCCATGGAGGGGCCTGAGAGGGCATAGGCCCACCCACTTGGGAGCGAGGCCCAGCCAATCAGAATTAGTTTTTCCCCACAAAGGGCATTATGACAGACAGAAATACTCCTCAGTTTCATCAGCTGTCCGGGTCGCTGGTCTCAGACGATCCCGCTGGTGAAGAAGCCGGGTGTGGAGGTCCTGGGCTGGCATGGTTACACACGGTCTGTGGTTGTGAGGCCGGTTGGAAGTACTGGCAAATTCTCTAAAACGATGTTGGAGGCGGCTTATGGTAGAAATATGAACATTCAATTGAATGTTTCTTACTGGCTGTAAAATGGTTGATTGCCATAATTTCTTAGAGTCATTGCTGAATTATTTTATTATTTAAACATTAAACCTTGTAAACAATTCATGGTAACCTCGTAAACAATTAATTTAAACCAGGCGTTTATTTGAAACAGGCGTTTATAGACTGAAATGTGTTTTATTTTTCGGCTATTAAGAAGAACAGGAGGCTATTTGAGACTCAGCATTTCATATACGTTTTATGGTATGTTAATTCACGGTCAATTACCGTGAGACCGGCAGTCTATTGCATGACAATAACCAGCTGACAAAATGTCATGACCTCCACAACCCTAGCTAGAACATCTTAAAATACTACGGCAATCTTAGTGCAACACTGAGCCTAATCAAGAGATTTTTGCCTTTTGGGGAGGCTGAAAGAAGCAACATTCAGCCAATATCTGAGAGGAAGTTATGTATCTCTTTATCAAAAGCTTGAGGACTTTATTTTTTAACAACTTTTACATTTTTCTGATTTATAAAATTGAGAAATGTTAAGTGGGACATTTGTTAAATATTTTATTACATTTGAGTGTACAAACATTTTGCCCTCAGAACAGCCTCAATTCATTGGGTCAGACTCTACAAGGTGTCGAAAAGCGTTCCACAGGGATGCTGGCCCATGTTGACTCCAATGCTTCCCACAGTTGTGTCAAGTTGGCTGGATGTCCATTGGGTGGTAGACCATTCTTGATACACACGTGAAACTGTTGAGTGTGAAAAAACAGCACCGTCGCAGTTCTTGACCAAAATGTATGCTCCTGGCACATACCATACTCCGTTCAAAGGCACTTAAGTATTTTGTCTTGCCCATTCACCCTCTGAATGGCACATGTATAAAATCCATGTCTCAGTTGTCTCAAGGCTTAAAATCCTTCTTTAACCTGTCTCCTCCCCTTCATCTACACTGATTGAAGTGGATTTAACAAGTGACATCAATAAGGGATCATAGCTTTCATCTGGATTTACCTGGTCAGTCTTTCATGGAAAGTGCAGGTATCCTTAATGTTTTGTAAACTCAGTGTATATCTGGAGTTAAACTGTAGCCCTGACAAGAATGTATTTAATTTCCCTTAGTACTTCCTGCTCCAGAGCAGCTGACTGTTGACTCAGTGGACACCACATCAGCTGCTGTTAGCTGGAGCCAGCCACCAGGATTGGACCAAACCCAACATCATTACCAGATCATTTACTTCTGTCCAGGGACACAACCCCACTACACCACCACATATTCACCCAGCATCACTCTCTATGACCTGCAACGTGGTAGTCAGTACTCTGTCACTGTCTGCACTGTGCTGGAAAATGGAAAGCAAAGTAAACCTGTGTCAACAACCCTGACCACAGGTAAGGGAAGTAACCTACTAAAGTATTATGTCTGGTGTCAAAGTTTATTTCATTTGAACTAGTTATCAAAATGACTGAACTAATCATAATGGATTTGTCAGCATGGGATGTAAAGGTACAGTATATTTTCTACTTTGACTAATATTCTACTTTTCCTCCTGTTAAATATGATAGAAATCCTCATCATTTGAGCGTAATTATTTCTTTATAGCCTTTACTTTCTCACTCTGAACGCGAATGGGTGTGACTTCTTGACAATGATCACAATGGCTCCAATGCACAGCGCCCCTGGAGCAATTCGGATTAAGTGCCTTGCTCAAGGGCACAGCAACATATTTTTCACCTTGTCCGCTCCGGCATTCGAACCAGCAACCTTTCGGTTACAGGCCCAACACTGTAACCTCAAGACTACCTGTCTCTACCTTACCCCTATCTACAGTGTCCTCCATTAATATTGAGGCTACCTTCCTCTACCTTACCCCTAGCTACAGTGTCCTCTGTTAATATTGAGACTACCTTCCTCTACCTTAACCCTACCTAGTGTCCTCCGTTAATATTGAGGCTACCTTCCTCTACCTTACCCCTACCTACAGTGTCCTCCGTTACTATTGAGAGTACCTTCCTCTACCTTACCCCTATCTACAGTGTCCTCCGTTAATATTGAGGCTACCTTCCTCTACCTTACCCTTACCTACAGTGTCCTCCGTTAATATTGAGACTACCTGCCTCTACCTTACCCCTACCTAGTGTCCTCGACAGTGCAGCATTTCAAAAGCTTGGATTTGAAATAATGACTATGAGGTTAAAGTGCAGACCGTCAGCTTTAATTTGATGGTATTTTCATCCATATCGGGTGAACCATAATGTGAAATAACAATGTGTGATAAAGTAGTTAAGTTTAGTATTTTCAGAATATCAGGCGCGGGCTGAAAATCGACATCTTCACATTGCATTTTTTTTTAGGGGGCAGGAGAATTAACGAGGATACTTTGAGGTCTTTAATCATAATTTTTACATTGCAAACAGTAACAATTATTTTTCATGCTATGAAAGGTAGCTGATCCGGCCAAAAAGGTTCTGTAACGCATCAGTCCAAAATGGAGAGGTGCAGGATCCTGTTCCCGCAGGATCTGGCTCAAATAAAGCACTGATGATACAAGTAAAACACATTACCAAAGATTTTACTTTAATAATTTGTGACTCAGTACATTTTCAGTGGTGGGAGAGAGCCTCTGGAGTTGCTGCAGTGTGTGTTCTACTGGCTGTGATCATAGGCCTGTGGGTTTCCTGTAAGTGTTTTTTATTTTTTTACTAAAACATTTGTAGTCAATGTTGTGACAGTTACACATTTTGATTGACTTTTCCCTTTTACAGATGCCACTGCAGAGCGAGACCAGCTACAGAATAGTCTAAATACCAGGACCACAGAGAGAGACCAGTTAAAAACCAGGCTTAGGTCCTATGGTGAGTGCAGTCTTTTATTTTCTTAATTTACAAGTATCATTTTATTTCATACTTAGAAGAGATTTCATATATTTGTAGACTTTGAAATGCCTGCTGTTCTATTTCGTTTATTTCAGAGAAACCCTGTCTGAAGGAATGGTGGAAGTTTGGCACCAGCTGTTATTATGTCTCCTCCACGAGGGACTCTGCCGGGGACGGTCAGCGGCAGTGCAGAGCAATGGGTGCTGAATTGGTTGTTATAAACAGCAGAGAAGAACAGGTAATAGAGAATACATTAGTAATGCTATAATACTACTGTTTCTTTATTATTATTATTATTATTATTCATCATTATCTACATCTCTGATTAGTATTCAATATGTAAATAATTGTATCACCAATGTTCATGTCACTGTCAATTTATAGAATATACTTCCTGTCAGCAAAGCAAGTTTGCATGAGATTATATCTATACCTATACTATAGTATAGCAGCTGAGGCTGCAACCTGATCTCATAGTTTCACTTCGACATTCGACGTAATCTGGATCAAAGTCTATTTTTGACGCATTCATTCCTTGTGGTTACAGGGTTAATTCTGTGAGGTTACAGGGTTCAAACAGAAACAACTCAAAGGGTTATGGTTAGGGGTTAAGGTCAGGGCAATGGGTTGGGGAAGGCTTCAAACTAAAATGATTAAAAACAACGCTCTGTTTCCATCAAGTACTCTCCCTCTTGCCTGAGCATTGTGAACTGCCGTGGCGCAGTCGTCAGAGCTGATTGGTCTGTGTGGTGTGAGCACGCTTCCCCTCCGAGCGTCCTGAGTTTGCTCCAGTGCTCGGCAACATTTTTTTATTTTTTTGTGAGCGCTGAGGAAGGCATATATCAAAGTACTTAGGACCCTTTCAAACATCCTAAATCCCCTTGTATTTCTATTGACCAGGCTCAGTCCATTATACTACTACTACTACTACTATTAGACTACTAATACTATTATTATTTATAAACATGTAAAAGTGTTCCTCTGCTGTGGAGATTAAATAATGGTCATTGTTTTTCTTCCAAAATGATATTATAGATATTTATCAATGGATTTAAGAAGAATGTCTGGATTGGTGTATATAAAAAAGACGGAATCTGGGAGTGGCTTGTCAACACAGCATTTAAACCTACGTAAGTGAACAGGTTCTGGAGGACTTTTTTTCTGTTGTAATAAATTACTTTTTACAGTCCGATAATCTTGTCCTCAGCCAGATGTCTCTCTCACTCTCTGTCGAATGGTAGCAATTGAGCCTGGACACTAGGTTAACCGTCTGATTCTCTATTTTCTATTGGATGATATTAATCTCTGATTCTCTGTGTTGTTTATAGCTATTGGATGGAAGGGGAACCAAGTAGCTTGAATGACGAGGTGGCTTGTATTGAGATCTCACAGACGGCATCAGACCCATTGAAGAGTTGGAAGGGTGTAAAATGTACTTCAAATTACTGGGTGTGTGAAAAACCGTTCACACCGTAGTCTAATTATAATAACTAATGTAAGCCCCTATCTTATGGAGTTGCACTGGTTTTCCCTTTGTTAGGCCTAACGTGTTTCTATGTGTATCTACATTGAAAGATGTATTTGATGTCTTTAAAGAGAGCAGGGCTATGTGGAGTTTGTCCACCGTTCATCAGGCCCAGGGGAGTGGAATTGTGGTCTAGTAGGCTCTAACTGTGGTCTAGTAGGCTCTAACTGTGGTCTAGTAGGCTCTAACTGTGGTCTAGTAGGCTCTAACTGTGGTCTAGTAGGCTCTAACTGTGGTCTAGTAGGCTCTAACTGTGGTCTAGTAGGCTCTAACTGTGGTCTAGTAGGCTCTAACTGTGGTCTAGTAGGCTCTAACTGTGGTCTAGTAGGCTCTAACTGTGGTCTAGTACGCTCTAACTGTGGTCTAGTAGGCTCTAACTGTGGTTGACTTTTTTAAAAACTATATTTACAATTTTTACCATTTTAATGTGTGCATATAACAATTGAATAAGATTCTGTTTTCATTTAAGTTTTTACAGTTATCAATCCATTTCAAATGCAGCAGTGTTCTGTTTCCTTCCATTCCATTCCATATGTACCATGTATTTCATCAGTAGAATGAACACATCTATATACTGTGATCCAGGTATGTCATTTACTTGTCAGGTATACTGTAATACTAAGTGTTGTAATGTATGAATAGTAACTCCAATGTTTTCCTTCTAAATGGTGTCAGTTATTAGTTGACGTAGCACAGTAAAAACACTTTAGTTAATAGATAGAAAACAGTCGTTATCAGTAAAGTTATAGCAGTACCAGAATTGACCACTAGAAGGGTTGTGTCATCCATGGACATGTGACCAGAGCCCGTATTCACAAAGCATCCCACAGTAAGAGTGCTGATCTAGGATCAGTTTTGTCTTTGACCTCTCTCTGGTAATGTTAGTTGTTTTATCTTTTTACTTAGCTTACCCAGTACAAAGGAACCGATGGGATAGTCCCAAAAGAGCAAACTCTGCCCAACTAGCAACACAATACTCCTGTTGGATGAAATATTCACATTTAGAACTTCTGTGCAGTATTCTGGAACTTGAACTTAAAACCTGAACATGTGCATCTTCTAAGGCTCCAACCTTAGCTATACCCACTGGATACCATTATGGACCTATAGCGTTCACATAATAATGGAGTCAGATTGATAAATGTAGGTTATTATTATATTCAACATAATTTCTACACATCTACACCTTAACAGGTGTCTTGAACATACTGAAGTCTGAGATTTCTGAGTTCCCAGGTGTTTTGAATGCAGCATTAGGGGATCTGTTCTCCACCACCCACAGCCTTCCTGGGTACATCATTAGGGGATCTGTTCAGATATGTTATGATATGATATGAGATCAGATCAGATATGATACTGTATGAGATCAGATCACATATAATTTATTAGATATGATATGGTACTGTAGGAGATCAGATATATGGTAATTTATGAGATCAGATTTGATATGGTAATTTCTGTTTGGTTAAATTTGAAGACATCTTCTGTAACACAAGTTAAATATCCAGTAACAATTTCTATGACGCATACACATATAATGCCCTGTAAAACATTTATAACGCCTTAATATTCACTATAAGATATTAGAATTGCTCATAAGTAAATGTGTAACATACAACAATAAATGTAAATAAATATGGTAACAGGGATCCCTTTTAACAAACATTAAACTTTTTGCCTCTGTCTCAAAATCCGCATCAGCCAATTAAAATCGTGAATGTAGTTGTACACTGTCAAACACTACATACAGTGCCTGCAGAAAGTATTCACACCAATTGATGTTTCCACATTTTGTTGTGTCACAGCCTAAATTTAAAATGGATTAAATTCAGATTTTGGGTCACTGGCCTACAAAAATACCCCATTATGTCAGTGGAATTATGTTTTCAGAAATGTTTTAAAATTAATGAAATGAAAAGCTGAAGTATTCAACCCCTGTGTTATGTAAAGCCTAAATATGTTCAGGAGTAAAAATGTGCTTAACAAGTCACATAATAATTTGCATGGACTAACTCTGTGTGCAATAATAGTGTTAACATGACTAATAGTGTTTTGTCATCTCTGTACCTCACACATACAATTATCTGTAAGGTCCCTCAGCCGAGCAGTGAATTTAAAACACTGATGTAAGCACATAGAAAAGGGAAGTTTTCCAATTCCTCACAAAGAAGGACACCTATTGGTAGATGGGTAAAAAAAAAAGAAGCAGATATTGAATATCCCTTTGAGCATGGTGAAGTTATTAATTACACTTTGGATAGTGTATCAATACACCCAGTCACTACAAAGATACAGGCTTCCTTCCTAACTCAGTTGCCGCATTCAGAGGGGTTGGGTTAAATGCGGAAGACACATTTCAGTTGAATGCATTCAGTTGTACAACTGACTAGGTATCCCTTTCTGTTTGCAATAAGGCACTAAAGTAAAACTGCTAAAAATGTGGCTAAGAAATTCAATGTATGTCCTAAATACAAGGTGTTATGTTTGTGGCAAATCCAACACAACACATAACTGTATACCACTCTTCATATTTTCAAGCATGGTGGCGCTGCATTATGTTATGGTTATCCTTGTCATCGGCAAAGAAGTACAGAGATTTTTAGGATAAAAAGAAATGGAATACAGCTTTATCACAGGCAAAATCCTAGAAGAACACCTGGTTGTCAGCTATCCAACAGACACTAGTAGACAAATTCACCTTTCAGCAGGAAAATAACCTAAAACACAAGATCAAATACACTGTAATTGTTTACCAAGATGCCACGGAATGTTCCCCGAGTTGCCTAGTTACAGTTTTGGCTTAAATTGGCTTGAAAATATATGGCAAGACTCGAAAATGGATGTCCAGCAATTATCAACAACCAACTTGACAGAGCTCGAATATTTTTTTAAAAGAATAATATGCAAATATTGTACAATGCAGGTGTGCAAAGCTCTTGGTGACTTACCCAGAAATACTCACAGTTGTAATCGCTGCTAAAGGTGACTCTAACATGTATTGACTCAGGGGTGTTAATACTTATGTAAATGAGATATTTCTGTGTTTCATTTTCAATATATTTGCAAACATTTCTAAAAACATGTTTTCACTTTGCCATTATGGGGTATTGTGTGTAGATGGGTGAGAGAGAAAAACATATTTAATTAATTTTGAATTCAGGCTGTAACACAACAAAGTGTGGAATAAGTCAAGGGGTATGAATACTTTCTGGTATTTCTGGTATTATAGCACTGCAATCATTGACCTGTTTGAATATACAGATTATTGCTGCAAGGACTCATTCACATAAACACAATGACACAACTATACAGTATGGGAGAGAAAAGTGTATTGCATCTTTGTCAAAGAACATGTAAAGAATGACTTCTGATTTATTTATAAAATCTCAGTATTATTTTATTATAGAAACATGCAACATATCTCGATTCATCTGCTAAACATTACACAAACAAAGATGTACACGATTTATCATTAAGTAATTTTTAAAATAACAATTGTTTATAGGCAAATAAATGAAGACATAAAAAATAAATACAACTCATTGAATGAACATTATTTCTAATTGTGGGGATTGTTCCCAAATAAACTACAATAAGTATGAAGACAGAGAGGGAATGGAAAGTAAAAGGACTGAGGGAGAGAGAGAGAGATGAAAGAGAGAGGGAGAAAATTGTAGAAAAAAGTGGGTTGAGAGAATTAATTCTGTAATTTAATATCTGTGACCAATCTCTTTATATCATAAACACATTGAATTTAATGAATATTGGGACTCTGTACCGCTTTGAAATCATCCATGAGCTCCTTCACTCTTATCATGTCTTCTTTCTGACAACATTTAGGACCATCAGATCCACAAAGACCTCTGCTTCCACCTAGAGGAACAAAGGAGGGATTACAACTGTCACAGGGACGACAAAAAGCTAATAAGAATACTGTATGTTTTCTGGTCTATGTTCGTTTGTATGTCTGTATGTTAACACCATTTAACCAAGAGTTGAAGACATTTCAACTTGATCAAATATTTTAATGCAGAAAAAATATTTAAAATAGAGTTTGCGGCGTATGCCAATGCCAAGATTTATCAGATGTGTTGTTTTTTCTAGATGTTTTAAATTAATTTTACACTATCAATGTTTGACAACACGAAGCTAAATCCTCTGTCTCTTAGAAAACGTAGACCTGTTGTATTTTTACGGGGGGAGTGTTCAGCTGCAGGGTGTGGTAGGACCGTGAGATGATGGAAGCAGATGTGTCGTTTGAAGCTGAAAGCACGTCGAGGACAATTAGCGAGAAAGATGAGTGGACAACAGTGAAGTCCAAGAATGAAACAAAAAGGGTTACAATTGTTGTGGGAAATGAGTCTGATGAATAGTTCCTTGTTGGAGGATGTTTTTTTGATAAAAATGTTTATTTGGGAAACCCTTTTGAAGTCATGAGGATGGTGAAGAAGGCTTTGGGAAAAGTGGATGCAGTCAAAGTAACCAGGAGTGGTATGGTGTTGATATCATAGTAACCAGGAGTGGTATGGTGTTGATATCATAGTAACCAGGAGTGGTATGGTGTTGATATCGTGTCTATCTAAACAGCAAAAGGAGTGTGCATTGTGGCTCGAGAAATGATTGACACATGAGGTGAAAAGCTTTGATTTTCAGAGCATGTCACTGGTAAAATGTGCTATTTCCGGCGTCCCGTTGGACATTGATAAACAATATCTTAGGCTAAAAAATCCAGGAGTAGTTAATGCACGTCGCTTGGCCCGTATGAAGAATGGGGAAAATGAGCAAAGTTTATCTGTACTATTGATGTTTGAGAATTTACCACCCTATGTAAAGTTGTGATGTATAAGATACGCCGTAAGAGTGTTTGATGAGTATTTACCACCCTATGTGAAGTTTGGATATATATAAGATATGCCTTAAGAGCGTTCGTGCAAAACCCTTTGCAATGCAAGAAGTGTATAAAGTGTGGCCATGTTTCAAGTGTTTACAGATGGAAGGAATATGTTATTGAAGAGTCTGAATGTAAAATGTTGAAACTGTGGTGGGGATCAAATTTCCGAATTCCCTGAGTGCCCTTTTAGGGTGAAAGAGGTTGAGCTATCAAGCAAATATCCCATGTGGAGGCGGTGAAGAACGTTGAAGGGGAAAGATGCCACAGTTCTGAAGAAGATATGGCGGTGGATGCACCACAACCAGTTGCACATGTTATAGATCAACCAAGTGATCTGGATACACTTATTGTGAAGAAGGTGCATTTTGTAGTATTTATAGCCACAGTTATTAATTGTACTGCACAAGTGTCCAAGAAGCTGGACAGCATTATATCTGCATCCGATACGTTTTTGGGCCTTCAAGACTTAACAGCAGAAGCACTGCAATGATCCTTATTATCTACCTGTACAGTAGGTGGCGGAATGCAGATACAATTGTTGCGAATGCCATTATACCAAAGAAGAAGAGGAAAGTCAATTCGACAACTCTTTTACGTGGCTTTACCCGAGTCTTCATGACAGCAGGAGAAATGGTAGGTTCATATTTTTATTAAATAAGTCAGGTGTAAGATTCTTTAGGAGTGCATTGTTATTTATCCCAACGAAACGTGAACATAATAATGCCCGAATTTTAACTTCTCTTTCTAATAAATGGCAGGTAAAAATATCAAATACCCAACTAGGCCAACTACGGCGGAGTGCGCACAAGGAAGTCTACGAAAGGTGTTGTCTTTTTTCACAGCGATCTGACGCTGACATGTAATCTATTAAGCTGATATATTGATCCTAAAATAATACATGCTTATGTCGAAAGAAACAATAGGCAATCGTGCGTATACAGTGTATTTCTTTCAAACTTTGATAGGTGGTCATGTCGATGAGTGCCCTGTAGGCCTAATTGACTTGCGGTACATTTTTACTGTGTCCGTGCCCGAATAACCATACTTGCGTTTAATTAGTAGGCATTTTAGGTATGCGAAAATAGCGCGTTTTTTATATTATGTGAAATTTCGAAAATAATGTAACATTTCGAAAATTGAGTGCTTTAAATGCTAGGATTTTATACTCATTTTGGCTTTGGTAGAATTCGCTCCACACTTAAGATAATCGTCTTTACAGACTCAGGTGTTTGACAGATGGTTATCAGATGAGGGGAAGCAGTGTACTTAGTGCATACATTTTTACTAAACAGTACGTTCTAAATAGTACGTATTACGATTAGTACACTATGTAGTTTTAGTAAGTAGTGGACAATGCACATTTCAGACATGGCCTATGACTTCCAGGTAAAAATGACAAATACCCAACTAGGCCCACTATGGCGGAGTGCGCACAAGGAAGTCTACGAAAGGTGTTGTCTTTTACACAGCGATCTGACGCTGAGATGTAATCTATTAAGCCGATATATTTATCCTAAAATAATACATGCTTATGTCGAAAGAAACAATAGACAATCGTGTCTATACAGTGTATTTCTTTCCAACGTTGATAGGTGGTCATGTCGATGAGTGCCCTGTAGGCCTAATTGACTTGCGGTACATTTTTAGTGGCTGTGTCCGAATACCCATACTTATGTTTAATTAGTAGGCATTTTAGGTATGCATTTCGAAAATGGAGTGTTTTTAGTAAGTAGTGGGCAATACAGATTTCAGACATGGCCTATGACTTCCCGTCGCAGCTGCACCCAGTCAAACCGGACAACATGGACGCGTATCCACTTTCGGTTTAAGTTGGAACCATAGAGCTAGATAGAGGACTCACCCTTGTATCTATTCTATTTAGCATCTCTGACATCATGGTCAGCGCCGATGAGGCTATCTCCATTTTAAAGGAGTACATTTTCTTCTTCAGCCAGTGATGTTGGAAGTCCCACCCAGTTGACTACATTAATATGATGGCATCCCTCAATGGCGCTGCTCATTCTAACGTGGCCTTTTGGCCGCTAGAGGCCTCTATCATTCTCTATGGTTGGGGCGTTTGGGCTAGAAGGGATACCATTTGTCAGAAAAGACCAGGTTTGACTTTTCGTAGCAGGTTGGTTAGGATAAATTATGCAGCAAGTTAGGATAATTAAGGTTAGGAAACGGGTTAGGGTTAACTTAAATGCAAAAGGAAATCATCTTTTGACGTCAATTAGACATAAACTGTATCAGGTTAGGTCGAATTGGTGTCCAGCCTAGGCCTGGATCATTTCTACAATGCGTTTTCTGTCTCCAGGAAATATCAATTCTTATTTAGTTTAACATGTGGATTCCAAAAGGCTTTAAATATAAGGTCCGCCGTCCTTAAAAACACAAAAATATGGATCTTGAAAGGGAAGTGTATGTATTTTGAACACTTTTCTTCAGTGGATGTTGGTGTTTTTGCCATGTCCACGGGTGTTATTCATCAATTTCCACAAGAAATATAAGCCATCAAATATTTAATCTTTCTTCATTATTTTATAGTCCAAGTTAAATTCTCTCATCAATAATGTTTTTGATTAATTATTATTGTATTTAAGATGTTCTGTGTGTCCCTGATATCACTTTCCACCCTGTTAGTTTGTAAATCACCATTTAAGAAAACCACCCATTCCTACAATGACCCCACATTCAGGAATTATCATAATTTCTTTGGTGGGAAAACAATGGTCTAAAGCTACATGAAAATTAACCACATTTCAAAATGTTAAAATATGTTTGATAGAGAAGTTAAAATCATGTTCAAGGGTCCAACATTATGCTAGCTCAAACTTGTTCACTCACAAAACTATGGCTAATTTAGACAACAAATGTCCACCCAGTTAGTTTCCACCCTGTTAGGATTATGCACCTAACAAGTTGGAAAATGCACCAAAAAAATTAAGTGCCTGAGTTTGACCAATATATTTTTCTGAAAGTCAGACGTCCTTTTTCTGATAGAATACTACACTAAATTATTATTATTTTTTCTCCAAAAGTTATGAGGTCCAAAATGCACCACATTGTAGGAATGACCCGGCTAATACAATTTCCTAAAGGATGACCGACATGGCATTGGGTTTCATCTTGTTTCATTACTCAGGGTTGTACAGTACAGTTCTGAGGACGCTGAAAAGTTGATCAGCTACAGTATCAGCAGAATTATTGTTGCAATGTGTGACGGCACCGTCAGTGTTTTATCTGAACATGTATTTTTCTTTTATGCAATGAAACGTGCAATTGTGCTTGTTTCTTTCACCGTGGCAAAACATTCAGAACTTCAGTGCCCGTATAAGTCGGAACGCTGTGGAGAAATATGTATGAAAATGAAAAAGTATGCACTCACTAACTGTAAGTCACTTGGATAAGAGCGTCTGCTAAATGACTAAAATGTAAATGTAAAATGATTATACAGGTATCTGCCTAAATAAAGTATCTTAATAGGGAGTTGGGCCCCCACCAGCTGCCAGAACAGCTTCAATGTACCTTGACATAGATTCTACAACTGTCTGGAACTCTATTGGAGTTCTTCCACAATAAATTCTATAATTTGGTGTTTTGTTGATTGTAGACCTCCCGAGTGGCGCAGTGGTCTAAGTGTGCCACTAGAGATCCTGGTTCGAATCCAGGCTCTGTCGTAGCCGGCCGGTACCGGGAGATCCATGGGGCGGCGCACAATTGGCCCAGCGTCGTCCAGGGTAGGGGAGGGAATGGCCAACTGCATTCATATCCAACTGCATTCCAGGAACAGACCCACTCGCAGCCATTACAGGGATGTAGCTCAGTTTGTAGAGCATGGCGTTTGCAACACCAGGGTTGTGGGTTCGATTCCCACGGGGGGCCAGTATGAAAAATAAAAAAATGATGTATGCACTCACTAACTGTAAGTCGCTCTGGATAAGAGCATCTGCTATATAAGTGTTCCACCCTGGCGACAGACACACATCCTTTAAAGCCCCTATGCTCCGTTGAGACCCCTCTTTCAAAGTCACTGAGATCTCTTCTAGCCATGGTAGCCAAAATAATGGGCACCTGGGCATTTTAATACATGACCCTAAGCATGATGGGATGTTTTAATCACGTAATTAACTCAGGAACCACACCTGTGTGGAATCACCTGCTTTCTAAATACTTTGTTCCATCATTTACTCAAATGTTTCCTTTATGTTGGCAGTTTCCTGTATGTCAAAAGCAGTTGATGTATCTTGATTTTAAAATATCTGTTGTACATTTACCAAAGTAACAAGTTCTGTGTTTTTAAAGAAATGACTGATTCATATTTTGTTCTCACACTTTAAGAGTTGTGTTGGCGACCATCACACAATGCTGGCCTCAGATGATGGTAGGTATATGTGGAAACACGTAATAAACTGACCCAAACAATATTATTTAATTTAAATCTCAATTTAAGAGGATACATTTAGTAAGATATCAATTGTTGTCCCTTAACTGCTGGGATGAATAATACACATGTTTATGTAAATTTATTGTCAATAAAGTTTGTTTCTCTCTCATTATTCCTTCACCAGTGCTGCCCCCTCCTGGTGACATCCAGGTCCTGTTGCTGACATTAGATTCAGTGTCTCTGAGCTGGAGTTCTCCTCAGGGGCTGACAGGACCACAGACATTCAGAGTGACCTGGGGGTGTGACGGTGAAACAAGCTCAACAAGAGTGAAAGGTGGGCATCATCTTGAAATAAGCAGTCTCCAACCTGGTGAAAAGTACCAGTTCAACGTGGCTACAGAGGGAGAAGATGGAAGCCAAAGCAGATGTGTCTCAGCATCCCTATCCACAGGTACAGTAGGCTAACTTGTGTTTTTATTCAGACTACATCATTCATTCATTCCTAGAGACATTTTTGGACTCTCTGTCAAAAACAGCACATCCTCTATTCTAAACTAATCTTGATTTTTGTTCCAGTGGTCCCACCCAGAGATTTCAAGATAGACCATTTGGAAGAGACCTCCTTCACTCTCCACTGGTCCAAGGCTGAAGGGATGGGGAAAGTCCCACAGCACTTCTTCATATCCAACTGCATTCCAGGAACAGACCCCCTCGCAGCCATTACTGACGACTGCCACAAAACCTTCTCAAACCTGCAACCCGGCACAGAGTACACTGTTAGTGTTGCAACTGTGCTGAGCAATGGGGAACAGAGTGAACCTGTCTCTACAACAATCTGCACTAGTAAGAGATCTTCCCCCAATTACAGCTCATCATCTCTTTACCAGAAACTACAGTGATTTTGTTGCATTACAAATAACATTTTTGTTTTGTTGTTAGTGTTCTGTTATGTTTTTTCTTTGTTTTGTTTTTTCCCCATATCAAAAGCCTTGGATTTTTGTACTTTTCCACCTGTAAGGCTATAAACATTTTATTAAATGTTTTGAAAATGAGGTGAGCTAAAAATTTAAGGTAGAACTAGGGCTTGCATGTACAGTAACAAACAGTTACATGACCTTTCAACATCTTCATATCAGAACCATGGACAGTGTCGTGACTTGACTTCAACATTAATCTGAGGACTTATTTATCTAATCAACTATGATTAATTGTTACCCGATTAAATTAATAATGTAACAATTAACTCATAGGGATCTGGGGCACCACGAGAGCGGTTCTTTAAAGAGTCACCATCTCCCAAATTAAACTCTAAAAGGTCTTTACCTATCACATCTATAAACAGTCAACGTATTAATCATAACCTCGTATCATATCATTATTCTGAACAGTCATAACCTCCTTTCATCTGCAAAAACCCGAGCCTTACTTATGATTCAGTACTACAGAAATTAGTTTAATTATTTATTTAGTAGCTAATTAAATAGGAACACAGGATAAACACACCCACTATACCGGTTATTGACTGGAAACTTAATGTGATTAAAACAGGTCCCTAGTGGAATGACAACAACATTGATGCTTGTTAAAGAAGAGAGGGAGAGAATCACTTAACATTGCCACATTCGGAAACTACTCTCCTCTACTGTAACCATATACTTTGCACACGAACCGCCGCCCTCTTTGAAATGCCTGGTTCGCCATGTATCTCTCTCGGTGGACAGGGCCGCCTTGGAAAGGTAGTTGGGCCTTTTCGCGGCACGCTTTTAAGGCTCTGATTCTTCCAACAAGTCTTCTGTTTTTCTCCTCTGTAGTTGTCCGGTATCTGGTGACTTGTCATGTAGTCCTGAACAGAACTACAGAATTGATTTTCCTTCCATACGCTCTTGAAGTTGCTTCTTTGAAGATAGGCTAGCCAGCCGTATCGATGGTTCCCCAGTGGGGTGATGAGAGTAGCGTAATACGGTGGTTTGAGCAGGGTAGCAGATGGTCCTCTGTGATTTGACCCACGTATTATACTCAACAAAAATATAAATGCAACAATTTAAACAATTTTACTGAGTTAAAGTTCTTATAAGGAAATCTGTTAATTGAAATAAATTAATTAGGCCCTAATCTATGGATTTCACTAGACTGGGCAGGGGCGCAGCCATGGAGGGGCCTGAGAGGGCATAGGCCCACCCACTTGGGAGCGAGGCCCAGCCAATCAGAATGAGTTTTACCCCACAAAGGGCATTATGACAGACAGAAATACTCCTCAGTTTCATCAGCTGTCCGGGTCGCTGGTCTCAGACGATCCCGCTGGTGAAGAAGCCGGATGTGGAGGTCCTGGGCTGGCATGGTTACACACGGTCTGTGGTTGTGAGGCCGGTTGGAAGTACTGCCAAATTCTCTAAAACGATGTTGGAGGCGGCTTATTATAGAAATATGTTCAATTGAATGTTTCTTACTGGCTGTAAAATGGTTGATTGCCATAATTTCTTCGAGTCATTGCTTAATTATTTAAACATTAAACCTTGTAAACAATTCATGGTAATTCATGGTAACCTCGTAAACAATTAATTTAAACCAGGCTTTTATTTGAAACAGGCGTTTTATAGACTGAAATGTGTTTTATTGTTCAGCTATTAAGAAGAACAGGAGGCAATTTGAGACTCAGCATTTCATAGAAGTTTTATGGTATGTTAATTCACGGTCAATTACCGTGAGACCGGCAGTCTATTGCATGACAATAACCAGCTGAGAAAATGTCATGACCTCCACAGCCCTAGCTAGAACATCTTAAAATACTATGGCAATCTTAGTGCAACACTGAGCCTAATCAAGAGATTTTGGCCTTTTGGGGAGGCTGAAAGAAGCAACATTCAGCCAATATCTGAGAGGAAGTTATGTATCTCTTTATCAAAAGCTAGAGGACTTTCTTTTTTTTACAACTTTTACATTTTTCTGATTTATAAAATTGAGAAATGTTAAGTGGGACATTTGTTGAATATTTTATTAAATTTGAGTGTACAAACATTTTGCCCTCAGAACAGCCTCAATTCATTGGGTCAGACTCTACAAGGTGTCGAAAGCGTTCCACAGGGATGCTTGCCCATGTTGACTCCAATGCTTCCCACAGTTGTGTCAAGTTGGCTGGATGTCCATTGGGTGGTAGACCATTCTTGATACACACGTGAAACTGTTGAGTGTGTCTCCCGAGTGGCGCAGTGGTCTAAGGCACTGCATCGCAGTGCTAGCTGTGCCACTAGAGATCCTGGTTCGAATCCAGGCTCTGTCGTAGCCGGCCGCGACCAGGAGACCCATGGGGCGGCGCACAATTGGCCCAGCGTCGTCCAGGGTAGGGGAGGGAATGGCCGGCAGGGGATGTAGCTCAGTTGGTAGAGCATGGCGTTTGCAACGCCAGGGTTGTGGGTTCGAAAAAATAATGTATGTGCTAACTGTAAGTCGCTCTGGATAAGAGCGTCTGCTAAATGACTAAAATGTAATGTAAATGTAAAAAACCAGCACCGTCGCAGTTCTTGACCAAAATGTATGCTCCTGGCACATACCATACTCCGTTCAAAGGCACTTAAATATTTTGTCTTGCCCATTCACCCTCTGAATGGCACATGTATAAAATCCATGTCTCAGTTGTCTAAATGAATAGGCCCAATCCCCTATCTAGCCACCCCGTCTTAATTCTAATTGTATAACTAATATAACAAACCAACATTCACCAACAAGTGATGGAGCTTCAGTTAAAGGGGCCATCTTCTTTTGCTACAACCATTATTGGACTTTGAAATTAATGACATACACCCATTGATTCTTGAATAATATTATTTATAAATGCCTCATGAGCTTAGTTCAACTGTCACACCACATCAGAAACCAAAATAAGAGCTTATTTAACTTTGTTTGTAAAAAAGTAAATGTAAACAAGGACTGTATAGCCTCAAATTGTGGTTAAAACTATCATTTTGATATCATGGATGGTCAATCCATGCATCCATAGCTCTGTCTATGAATTGAGAGTTTCTCCAACCCCATCCCTCTGTTTTTATCATGTGTGGTTTGCTTATATGACATCAAAGCGGCATTTATTATAATCCTCAACATCTCATCTTTCAGAACACATTGAGTCCTCTTGATTTACAGCAATCCCTTCTCAGACCAAAACAAACGAGCAAAGTTGGCCCAATTAGTGGGAGGGATGGGGGAATCTTGTTGTTGCACTTCTTGCTTACATTTAGAAAGTCTTGTCAGTTGAATCCTGTACAGAAAATCAGAGACCATGAGCCTGTCCTGAGCTCTGACCTCATCTACAGCATGGTTACTGTAGAGCCACTGCATCCAATTTAGGCGCTTATCATTGAACCCATCTGCAATTTTCAACCCGTATACATGTTGTGAGTGTAAAGGGCTAAATACATGCATAAGGTGTTGCCAGTAGATAGAGACATGCATAAGGTTTGAAATTCTGACAACCACATCCTTTAGGGTTCAAGGATACCAAAAACACTAACAGACCTGTAACTTCTAGTGTCAACAACCCTCACCACAGGTAAGGAAGTACCCTACTAAAGTATTATGTCTGGTGTCAAAGTTTATTTTTATCTAGTTATCAAAATGACTGAACTAATCATAATGGATTTGTCAGCATTGGATGTAAAGGTACATTATCTTTTCTACTTTGACTAATATTCTACTTTTCCTCCTGTTCAAGATGATAGAAATCCTCATCATTTGAGCGAAATTATTTCTCTATAGCCTTTACTCTCTCACTCTGAACGCGAATGGGATGGTTGTGACTTCTTGACAATGATCGCAAAGGCTCCAATGCACAGCGCCCCTGGAGCAATTAGGATTAAATGCCTTGCTAAAGGGCACTGCAACATATTTTTCACCTTGTCCGCTCCGGTATTCTAACCAGCAACCTTTCGGTTACAGGCCCAACACTGTAACCTCAAGGCTACCTGTCTCTACCTTACCCCTATCTACAGTGTCCTCTGTTAATATTGAGGCTACCTTCCTCTACCTTACCCCTACCTACAGTGTCCTCCGTTAATATGGAGGCTACCTGCCTCTACCTTACCCCTATCTACAGTGTCCTCTGTTAATATTGAGGCTACCTGCCTCTACCTTACCCCTACCTACAGTGTCCTCCGTTAATATTGAGGCTACCTGCCTCTACCTTACCCCTATCTACAGTGTCCTCCGTTAATATTGAGGCTACCTGCCTCTACCTTACCCCTATCTACAGTGTCCTCCGTTAATATTGAGGCTACCTGCCTCTACCTTACCCCTACCTACAGTGTCCTCCGTTAATATTGAGGCTACCTGCCTCTACCTTACCCCTATCTACAGTGTCCTCCGTTAATATTGAGTCTACCTCGCTCTACCTTACCCCTACCTACAGTGTCCTCCGTTAATATTGAGGCTACCTGCCTCTACCTTACCCCTACCTACAGTGTCCTCCGTTAATATTGAGTCTACCTGCCTCTACCTTACCCCTATCTACAGTGTCCTCCGTTAATATTGAGGCTACCTTACCCCTATCTACAGTGTCCTCCGTTAATATTGAGTCAACCTGCCTCTACCTTACCCCTACCTACAGTGTCCTCCGTTAATATTGAGGCTACCTGTCTCTACATTACCCCTATCTACAGTGTCCTCTGTAGTTATTGGGACAGTGCAGCATTTCTTCTTATGGCTCTATACTCCAAAAGTTTGGATTTGAAATCATGACTGAGATTAAAGTGCAGACAGTCAGCTTTAATTTGATGGTATTTTCATCCATATCGGGTGAACCATAATGTGAAATAACAATGTGTGATAAAGTAGTTAAAAGTTTAGTATTTTCAGAATATCAGGCGCGGGCTGAAAATCGACATCTTCACATTGCATTTTTTTTTAGGGGGCAGTAGAGGATACATTAAGCGCTTTAATCATAATTCCTACATTGCAAACATTAACAATTATTTTTCATGCCACGAAAGGTAGGGGATCCGGCCAAATAGGTTCTGTAATGCATCAGTCCAAACTGGAGAGGTGCCGGATCCTGTTCCCGCAGGATCCAGCTCAAATAAAGCACTGATGATACAAGTAAAACACATTAACACATTACCAAAGATCTTACTTTAATAATTTGTGACTCAGTACATTTTCAGTGGTGGAAGAGACCCTCTGGAGTTGCTGCAGTGTGTGTTCTACTGGCTGTGATCATAGGCCTGTGGGTTTCCTGTAAGTGTTTTCTTTTTTACTAAAACATTTGTAGTCAATGTTGTGACAGTTACACATTTTGATAGACTTTTCCCTTTTACAGATGAGAGAGACAAGTTAAATACCAGGCTTAGGTACTATGGTGAGTGCAGTCTTTTATTTTCTTAATTTACAAGTATCATTTTATTTCATACTTAGAAGAGATGTAATTTATTTGTAGACTTTGAAATGCCTGCTGTTCTATTTCGTTTATTTCAGAGAAACCCTGTTTGAATGAATGGTGGAAGTTTGGCACCAGCTGTTATTATGTCTCCTCCACGAGGGACTCTGCTGGGGACGGTCAGCAGCAGTGCAGAGCAATGGGTGGAGAGTTGGTTGTTATCAACAGCAGAGAAGAACAGGTAATAGAGAATACATTAGTAATGCTATAATACTACTGTTTCTTTATTATTATTATAATTATTAATCATAATCTACATCTCTGATTAGTATTCAATATGTAAATAATTGTATCACCAATGTTCATGTCACTGTCAATTTATAGAATATACTTCCTGCCAGCAAAGCAAGTTTGCATGAGATTATATCTATACCTATACTATAGTATAGCAGCTGAGGCTGCAACCTGATCTCATGGTTTCACTTCGACGTAATCTGGATCAAAGTTTATTTTTGACGCATTCATTCCATGTGGTTACAGGGTTAATTCTGTGAGGTTACAGGGTTCAAACAGCAACAACTCAAAGGGTTATGGTTAGGGGTTAAGGTTAGGGCAATGGGTTGGGGAAGGCTTCAAACAAAAATGATTAAAAACAACGCTCTGTTTCCATCAAGTACTCTCCCTCTTGCCTGAGCATTGTGAACTGCCGTGGCGCAGTCGTCAGTGCAGATTGGTCTGTGTGGTGTGAGCACGCTTCCCCTCCAAGCGTCCTGAGTTTGCACCAGCGCTCTGCAACGTTTTTTAATTTTTTAGTGAGCGCTGAAGAAGGCATATATCAAAGTACTCAGGACCTTTTCAAACATCCTAAATCCCCTTGTATTTCTATTGACCAGGCTCAGTACATTATACTACTGCTATTAGACTACTACTACTATTATTATTTATAAACATGTAAAAGTGTTCCTCTGCTGTGTAGATTAAATAATGGTCATTGTTTTTCTTCCAAAATGATATTATAGATATTTATCCATGGATTAAAGAAGAATGTCTGTATTGGTGCATATACAAATGACGGAATCTGGGAGTGGCTTGTCAACACAGCATTTAAACCTACGTAAGTGAACAGGTTCTGGAGGAGTTTTTTTCTGTTGTAATGAATTACTTTTTACAGTCCGATAATCTTGTCCTCAGCCAGATGTCTCTCTCACTCTCTGTCGAATGGTAGCAATTGAGCCTGGACACTAGGTTAACCGTCTGATTCTCTATTTTGTATTGGATGATATTAAACTCTGATTCTCTGTGTTGTTTATAGCTATTGGATGGAAGGGGAACCAAGTAACTTGAATGACGAGGTGGCTTGTATTGAGATCTCACAGACGGCATCAGACCCATTGAAGAGTTGGAAGGTTGTAAAATGTACTTCAAATTACTGGGTATGTGAAAAACCGTTCACACCGTAGTCTAATTATAATCACTAATGTAAGCCCCTATCTTATGGAGTTGCACTGGTTTTCCCTTTGTTAGGCCTAACGTGTTTCTATGTGTATCTACATTGAAAGATGTATTTGATGTCTTTAAAGAGACCAGGGCTATGTGGAGTTTGTCCACCGTTCATCAGGCCCAGGGGAGTGGAACTGTGGTCTAGTAGGCTCCAACTGTGGTCTAGTAGGCTCTAACTGTGGTCTAGTAGGCTCTAACTGTGGTCTAGTAGGCTCCAACTGTGGTCTAGTAGGCTCTAACTGTGGTCTAGTAGGCTCTAACTGTGGTCTAGTAGGCTCTAACTGTGGTCTAGTAGGCTCTAACTGTGGTCTAGTAGGCTCTAACTGTGGTCTAGTAGGCTCTAACTGTGGTCTAGTAGGCTCTAACTGTGGTCTAGTAGGCTCTAACTGTGGTCTAGTAGGCTCTAACTGTGGTCTAGTAGGTCTAACTGTGGTCTAGTAGGCTCTAACTGTGGTCTAGTAGGCTCTAACTGTGGTCTAGTAGGCTCTAACTGTGGTCTAGTAGGCTCTAACTGTGGTCTAGTAGGCTCTAACTGTGGTTGACATTTTTAAAAACTATATTTACAATTTTTACCATTTAATGTGTGCATATAACAATTGAATAAGATTCTGTTTTCATTTAAGTTTTTACAGTTATCAATCCATTTCAAATGCAGTAGTTTTCTATTTTTGCTTCCATTCCATTCCATATGTACCATGTGTTCATTCTACTGATTAAATACATTTATATACTGTGATCCAGGTATGTCATTTACTTGTCAGGTACACTGTAATACTAAGTGTTGTAATGTATGAATAGTAACTCCAATGTTTTCCTTCTAAATGGTGTCAGTTATTAGTTGACGTAGTACAGTAAAAACACTTTAGTTAATAGATAGAAAACAGTCGTTATCAGTAAAGTTATAGCAGTACCAGAATTGACCACTAGAAGGGTTGTGTCATCCATGGACATGTGACCAGAGCCCGTATTCACAAAGCATCCCAGAGTAAGAGTGCTGATCTAGGATCAGTTTTGTCTTTGACCTCTCTCTGGTAATGTTAGTTGTTTGGTTTTTTACTTAGCTTACCCAGTACAAAGGAACCGATGGGATAGTCCCAAAAGAGCAAACTCTGCCCAACTAGCAACACAATACTCCTGTTGGATGAAATATTCACATTTAGAACTTCTGTGCAGTATTCTGGAACTTGAACTTAAAACCTAAACATGTGCATCTTCTAAGGCTCCAACCTTAGCTATACCCACTGGATACCATTATGGACCTATAGCACTCACATAATAATGGAGTCAGATTGATAAACGTAGGTTATTATTAGATTCAACATAATTTCTACACATCTACACCTTAACAGGTGTCTTGAACATACTGAAGTCTGAGATTTCTGAGTTCCCAGGTGTTTTGAATGCATCATTAGGGGATCTGTTCTCCACCACCCACAACCTTCCTGGGTACATCATTAGGGGATGTGTTCAGATATGATATGATACTGTATGAGATCAGATATAATACGGTAATTTATGAGATCAGATCAGATAATTTATTAGATATATGATATGGTAATTTGTGAGCTCAGATATGATATGGTAATTTATGAGCTCAGATATGATATGGCAATTTATTAGCTCAGATATGATATGATACTGTAGGAGATCAGATAAATTGTCATTTATGAGATCAGATCAGATATGATATAATTTGAGATCAGATTTGATATGGTAATTTCAGTTTGGTTAAATTTGGAGACATCTTCTTCAACACAAATGAAATATCCAGTAACAATTTCTATGACGCATACACAAATAATGCCCTGTAAGTGCATTTATAACACCTTAATATCAACTATAAGATATTAGAATTGCTCATAAGTAAATGTGTAACATAAAACAATAAATGAAAAATAAATATGGTAACAGGGATCCCTTTTAACAAACATGAAACTTTTTGCCTCTGTCTCAAAATCCGCATCAGCCAATTAAAATCATGAATGTAGTTGTACACTGTTAAACAGTACATACAGGGCCTTCAGAAAATATTCACACCAATAGATGTTTTCCACATTTTGTTGTATCACAGCCTAAATTTAAAATAGATTAAATTTAGATGTTGGGTCACTGGCCTACACAAAATACCCCATTATGTCAAAGTGGAATTATGTTTTCAGAAATGTTTAAAAATTAATTAAATGAAAAGCTGAAATGTCTTGATTCAATAAGTATTCAACCCCTTTGTTATGTCAAGCCTAAACATACAATTATCTGTAAGGTCCCTCAGTCGAGCAGTGAATTTAAAACACTGATGTAAGCACAAAGACCAGGGAGGTTTTCCAATTCCTCACAAAGCAGGACACCTATTGGTAGATGGGTAAAAAAATATATATATCCCTTTGAGTATGGTGAAGTTATTAATTACACTTTGGATAGTGTATCAATACACCCAGTCACTACAAAGATACAGGCGTCCTTCCCAACTCAGTTGCCGCATTCGGAGGGGTTGGGTTAATTGCGGAAGACACATTTCAGTTGAATGCATTCATTTATACAACTGACTAGGTATCCCTTTCTGTTTGCAATAAGGCACTAAAGTAAAACTGCTAAAAATGTGCCTAAGAAATTCAATGCATTTCTTAAATTCAAAGTGTTATGTTTGTGGCAAATCCACATACAGTGGGGGAAAAAAGTATTTAGTCAGCCACCAATTGTGCAAGTTCTCCCACTTAAAAAGATGAGAGAGGCCTGTAATTTTCATCATAGGTACACGTCAACTATGACAGACAAATTGAGAGAAGAAAAATCCAGAAAATCACATTGTAGGATTTTTAATGAATTTATTTGCAAATTATGGTGGAAAATAAGTATTTGGTCACCAACAAACAAGCAAGATTTCTGGCTCTCACAGACCTGTAACTTCTTCTTTAAGAGGCTCCTCTGTCCTCCACTCGTTACCTGTATTAATGGCACCTGTTTGAACTTGTTATCAGTATAAAAGACACCTGTCCACAACCTCAAACAGTCACACTCCAAACTCCACTATGGCCAAGACCAAAGAGCTGTCAAAGTACACCAGAAACAAAATTGTAGACCTACACCAGGCTGGGAAGACTGAATCTGCAATAGGTAAGCAGCTTGGTTTGAAGAAATCAACTGTGGGAGCAATTATTAGGAAATGGAAGACATACAAGACCACTGATAATCTCCCTCGATCTGGGGCTCCACGCAAGATCTCACCCCGTGGGGTCAAAATGATCACGAGAACGGTGAGCAAAAATCCCAGAACCACACGGGGGGACCTAGTGAATGACCTGCAGAGAGCTGGGACCAAAGTAAAAAAAGCCTACCATCAGTAACACACTACGCCGCCAGGGACTCAAATCCTGCAGTGTCAGACGTGTCCCCCTGCTTAAGCCAGTACATGTCCAGGCCCGTCTGAAGTTTGCTAGAGTGCATTTGGATGATCCAGAAGAGGATTGGGAGAATGTCATATGGTCAGATGAAACCAAAATAGAACTTTTTGGTAAAAACTCAACTCAGTCGTGTTTGGAGGACAAAGAATGCTGAGTTGCATCCAAAGAACATCATACCTACTGTGAAGCATGGGGGTGGAAACATCATGCTTTGGGGCTGTTTTTCTGCAAAGGGACCAGGACGACTGATCCGTGTAAAGGAAAGAATGAATGGGGCCATGTATCGTGAGGTTTTGAGTGAAAACCTCCTTCCATCAGCAAGGGCATTGAAGATGAAACGTGGCTGGGTCTTTCAGCATGACAATGATCCCAAACACACCGCCCCGGGCAACGAAGGAGTGACTTCGTAAGAAGCATTTCAAGGTCCTGGAGTGGCCTAGCCAGTCTCCAGATCTCAACCCCATAGAAAATCTTTGGAGGGAGTTGAAAGTCTGTGTTGCCCAGTGACAGCCCAAAAACATCACTGCTCTAGAGGAGATCTGCTTGGAGGAATGGGCCAAAATACCAGCAACAGTGTGTGAAAACCTTGTGAAGACGTACAGAAAACGTTTGACCTGTGTCATTGCCAACAAAGGGTATATAACAAAGTAATGAGAAACCTTTGTTATTAACCAAATATTTATTTCCCACCATGATTTGCAAATAAATTCATTAAAAATCCTACAATGTGATTTTCTGGATTTTTCTTCTCATTTTGTCTGTCATAGTTGACTTGTACCTACGATGAAAATTACAGGCCTCTCTCATCTTTTTAAGTGGGAGAACTTGCACAATTGGTGGCTGACTAAATACTTTTTTCCCCCACTGTAACTGTATACCACTCTTCATATTTTCAAGCATGGGGGTAGCTGCATCATGTTATGGGTATCCTTGTCATCGGCAAAGAAGTACAGAGATTTTTAGGATAAAAAGAAATGGAATACAGCTATATCACAGGCAAAATCCTAGAAGAAAACCTGGTTGTCTGCTATCCAACAAACACTAATAGACAGATTCACCATTCAGCAGGAAAATAACCTAAAACACAAGGTCAAATACACTGTAATTGTTTACCAAGATGCCACTGAATGTTCCCGAGTTGCCTAGTTACAGTTTTGGCTTAAATTGGCTTGAAAATCTATGGCAAGACTCGAAAATGGCTGTCCAGCAATTATCAACAACCAACTTGACAGAGCTTGAATAATTTTTTTAAAGAATAATGTGCAAATATTGTACAATGCAGGTGTGCAAAGCTCTTGGTGACCTACCCAGAAATACTCACAGTTGTAATCGCTGCTAAAGGTGATTCTAACACGTATTGACTCAGGGGTGTTAATACTTATGTAAATTAGATATTTCTGTGTTTCATTTTCAATAAATATGCAAACATTTCTAAAAACATGTTTTCACTTTGTCATTATGGGGTTTTGTGTGTAGATGGGTGAGAGAAAAAAAACAATTTAATTTATTTTGAATTCAGGCTGTAATACAACAAAGTGTGGAATAAGTCAAGGGGTATGAATACTTTCTGGAATTATAGCACTGCAATCATTGACCTGTTTGAATATACTGATTATTGCTGCAAGGACTCATTCACATAAACATAATGACACAACTATACAGTATGGGAGAGAAAAGTGTATTGCATCTTTGTCAAAGAACATGTAAAGAATGACTTCTGATTTATTTTTAAAATCTCAGTATTCTTTTATTATAGAAACATGCAACATATCTCGACTCATCTGCTAAACATTACACAAAGATGTACACGATTTATCATTAAGTACTTTTTAAAATAACAATTGTTTATAGGAAAATAAATGAAGACATAAAAAATAAATACAACTCATTAAATGAACATTATTTCTAATTGTGGTGATTGTTCCCAAATAAACTACAATAAGTATGAACACAGAGAGGGAATGGAAAGTAAAAGGATGGAGGGAGAGAAAGAGATGAAAGAGAGAGGGAGAAAAGTGTAGAAAATAACGGGTTGAGAGAAAATCAATTATGTAATTTTATATCTGTGACCAATCTCGTTATATCATAAACACATTGAATTTAATGAATATTGGGACTCTGTACCGCTTTGAAATCATCCATGAGCTCCTTCACTCTTATCATGTCTGCTTTCTGAACATTTAGGACCATCAGATCCACAAAGTCCTCTGCTTCCACCTATAGGAACAAAGGAGTGATTACAACTGTCACAGGGATGACAAAAAGCTAATAAGAATACTGGATGTTTTCTGGTCTATATTCGTTTGTATGTCTGTATGTTAACACCATTTAACCAATAGTTGAAGACATTTCAACTTGATCAAATATTTTAATGGAGAATAAATATTTAAAATAGAGTTTGCGGCGTATGCCAATGCCAAGATTTATCAGATGTGTTGTTTTTTCTAGATGTTTTAAATTAATTTTACACTATCAATGTTTGACAACACGAAGCTAAATCCTCTGTCTCTTAGAAAACGTAGACCTGTTGTATTTTTACGGGGGGGGGGGTGTTATCCACATGTACAGTAGGTGGCGGAATGCAGATACAATTGTTGCGAATGCCATTATACCAAAGAAGAAGAGGAAAGTCCATTCGACAACTCTTTTACGTGGCTTTACCAGAGACTTGTCGACAGCAGGAGAAATGGTAGGTTAATATTTGTATTAAATAAGTCAGGTGTAAGATTCTTTAGCAGTCAATTCTTATTTATCCCAACAAAACGTGATCATAATAAGGCCCGGTTTTTAACTTCTCTTTCTAATAAATGGCAGGTAAAAATATCAAATACCCAACTAGACCCACTACTGCGGAGTGCGCACAAGGAAGTCTACGAAAGGTGTTGTCTTTTACACAGCGATCTGACGCTACGATGTAATCTATTAAGCTGATATATTGATATATTTATCCTAAAATAATACATGCTGATGTTGAAAGAAACAATAGACAATCGTGTCTATACAGTGTATTTCTTTCAAACTTTGATAGGTGGTCATGTCGATGAGTGCTCTGTAGGCCTAATTGACTTGCGGTACATTTTTACAGTGGTTGTGTCCGAATACTTGCGTTTAATTTTAGGTATGCGAAAATAGTCCGTTTTTTATATTATGTGAAATTTCGAAAATAATGTAACATTTCGAAAATTGAGTGCTTTAACTACTAGGATTTTGTACTCATTTCGGCTTTGGTAGAATTCGCTCCACACTTAAGGAAGATAATCGTCTTTGAAGATTCCGTTGTTTGACAGATGGTTATTAGCTGAGGGGATGCAGTGTACTTAGTGCATTCATTTTTACAAAACAGTACTTTCGAAATAGTATGTATTACGATTAGTACACTATGTAGTGGGCAATACAGATTTCAGACATGGCCTATGACTTCCCGTCGCAGCTGCACCAAGTCAAACCGGACAACATGGACGCGTAAAAACGCGACCACCTTCGGTTTAAGTTGGAACCATAGAGCTAGATAGAGGACTCCCCCTTGTATCTGTTCTATTTAGCATCTCTGATAGCTTGGGCAGAGCCGATGAGGCTATCTCCATTTTAAAGGAGTACATTTTCTTCTTCAGCCAGTGATGTTGGAAGTCCCACCCAGTTGACTACATTAATATGATGGCATCCCTCAATGGCGCTGCCCATTCTAACGTGGCCTTTTGGCCGCTAGAGGCCTCTATCATTCTCTATGGTTGGGGCGTTTGGGCTAGAAGGGATACCATTTGTCAGAAATGACCAGGTTTGACTTTTCGTAGCAGGTTAGTTAGGATAAATTATGCAGCAAGTTAGGATAATTAAGGTTAAGGTTAGGAAACGGGTTAGGGTTAACTTAAATGCAAAAGGAAATTATCTTTTGACGTCAATTAGACAAACTGTATCAGGTTAGGTCGAATTGGTGTCCAGCCTAGGCCTGGATCATTTCTACAATGCGGTGCGTTTTCTGTCTCCAGGAAATATCAATTCTTATTTAGTTTAACATGTGGATTCCAAAAGGCTTTAAATATAAGGTCCGCCGTCCTTAAAAACACAAAAATATGGATCTTGAAAGGGAAGTGTATGTATTTTGAACACTTTTCTTCAGTGGATGTTGGTGTTTTTGCCATGTCCCCGGGTGTTATTCATCAATTTCCACAAGAAATATAAGACATAAAATATTTAATCTTTCTTCATTATTTTATAGTCCAAGTTAAATTCTCTCATCAATAATGTTTTTTTATTAATTATTATTGTATTTAAGATGTTATGTGTGACCCTGATATCACTTTCCACCCTGTTAGTTTGTAAATCTCCATTTAAGAAAACCACCCTTTCCTACAATGACCCCACATTCAGGAATTATCATAATTTCTTTGGTGGGAAAACAATGTTCTAAAGCTACATGAAAATTAACCACATTTCAAAATGTTAAAATATGTTTGATAGAGAAGTTAAAATCATGTTCAAGGGTCCAACATTATGCTAGGTCAAACTTGATCACTCACAAATCTATGGCTAATTTAGCCAACAAATGTCCACCCAGTTAGTTTCCACCCTGTTAGGATTATGCACCTACTAACAAGTTGGAAAAGGCACCGTCAGTGTTTTATCCGAACATGTCTTTTTTTTTTTTTATGCAATGAAACGTGCAATTGTGCTTGTTTCTTTCACCGTGGCAAAACATTCAGGAGAACTTCAGTGCCCGTATAAGTCGGAACGCTGTGGAGGAATATGTATGAAAATGAAAAAGTATGCACTCACTAACTGTAAGTCGCTCTGGATAAGAGCGTCTGCTAAATGACTAAAATGTAAATGTAAAATGATTATACAGGTATCTGCCTAAATAAAGTATCTTAATAGGGCGTTGGGGCCACCACGAGCTGCCAGAACAGCTTCAATGCACCTTGACATAGATTCTACAATGGTCTGGAACTCTATTGGAGTTCTTACACAATAAATTCTATAATTTGGTGTTTTGTTGATTGTAGACCTCCCGAGTGGCGCAGTGGTCTAAGGCACTGCATCGCAGTGCTAGCTGTGCCACTAGAGATCCTGGTTCGAATCCAGGCTCTGTCGTAGCCGGGCCGCGACCGGGAGATCCATGGGGCGGCGCACAATTGGCCCAGCGTCGTCCAGGGTAGGGGAGGGAATGGCCGGCAGGGATGTAGCTCAGTTGGTAGAGCATGGCATTTGCAACACCAGGGTTGTGGGTTCGATTCCCACGGGGGGCCAGTATGAAAAATAAAAAAATAATGTATGCACTCACTAACTGTAAGTCGCTCTGGATAAGAGCGTTTGCTATATAAGTGTTCCACCCTGGCGACAGACACACATCCTTTAAAGGCCCTATGCTCCGTTGAGACCCCTCTTTCAAAGTCACTGAGATCTTGTCTAGGCATGGTAGCCAAAATAATGGGCACCTGGGCATTTTTATACATGGCCCTAAGCATGATGGGATGTTTTAATCACTTAATTAACTCAGGAACCACACCTGTGTGGAAGGACCTGCTTTCTAAATACTTTGTTCCATCATTTACTCAAGTGTTTCCTTTATGTTGGCAGTTTCCTGTATGTCAAAAGCAGTTGATGTATCTTGATTTTAAAATATCTGTTGTACATTTACCAAAGTAACAAGTTCTGTGTTTTTAAAGAAATGACTGATTCATATTTTGTTCTCACACTTTAAGAGTTGTGTTGGCGACCATCACACAATGCTGGCCTCAGATGATGGTAGGTATATGTGGAAACACGTAATAAACTGACCCAAGCTATATTATTTAATTTAAATCTCAGTTTAAGAGGATATTTAGTAAGATATCAATTGTTGTCCCTTAACTGCTGGGATGAATAATACACATTTGTTTATGTCATTTTACTGTCAATAAAGTTTGTTTCTCTCTCATTATTCCTTCACCAGTGCTGCCCCCTCCTGGTGACATCCAGGTCCTGTTGCTGACATTAGATTCTGTGTCTCTGAGCTGGAGTTCTCCTCAGGGGCTGACAGGACCACAGACATTCAGAGTGACCTGGGGGTGTGACGGTGAAACAAGCTCAACAAGAGTGAAAGGTGGGCATCATCTTGAAATAAGCAGTCTCCAACCTGGTGAAAAGTACCAGTTCAACGTGGCTACAGAGGGAGAAGATGGAAGCCAAAGCAGATGTGTCTCAGCATCCCTATCCACAGGTACAGTAGGCTAACTTGTGTTTTTATTCAGACTACATCATTCATTCATTCCTAGAGACATTGTTGGACTCTCTGTCAAAAACAGCACATCCTCTATTCTAAACAAATCTTGATTTTAGTTCCAGTGGTCCTACCCAGAGATTTAAAGATAGACCATTTGGAAGAAACCTCCTTCACTCTCCACTGGTCCAAGGCTGAAGGGATGGAGAAAGTCCCACAGCACTTCCTCATATCCTACTGTATCCCAGGAACAGACCCCCTCACAGCCATTACTGAAGACTGCCACAAAACCTTCTCAAACCTGCAGCCTGGCACCGAGTACACTGTTAGTGTTGCAACTGTGTTGAACAATGGGGAACAGAGTGAACCTGTCTCTACAACAATCTGCACTAGTAAGAGATCTTCCCCCAATTACAGCTCATTGTCTCTTTACCACTAACTACAACGATGTTGTTACATTACAAATACACATTTTTGTTTTGTTGTTAGTGTTCTGTTATGTTTTTTTATTTGTTTCGTTTTTTCCCCATATCAAAAGCCCTGGATTTTTGTACTTTTCCACCTGTAAGGCTATAAACATTTTATTAAATTTTTTGAAAATGAGGTGAGCTAAAATGTAACGTAGAACTAGGGCTTGCATGTACAGTAACAAACAGTTACATGACCTTTCAACATCTTCATATCAGAACCATGGACAGTGTCGTGACTTGACTTCAACATTAATCTGAGGACTGTTATTTATCTAATCAACTATGATTAATTGTTACCCGATTAAATTAATAATGTAACAATTAACTCATAGGGATCTGGGGCACCACGAGAGCGGTGCTATAAAGAGTCACCATCTCCCAAATTAAACTCTAAAAGGTCTTTACCTATCACATCTATAAACAGTCAACGTATTAATCATAACCTCGTATCATATCATTATCCTGAACAGTCATAACCTCCTTTCATCTGCAAAAACCCGAGCCTTACTTATGATTCAGTACTACAGAAATTAGTTTATTTATTTAGTAGCTAATTAAATGGGAACACAGGATAAACACACCCACTATACCGGTTATTGACTGGAAACTTAATGTGATGAAAACAGGTCCCTAGTGGAATGACAACAACATTGATGCTTGTTAAAGAAGAGAGGGAGAGAATCCCTTAACATTGCCACATTCGGAAACTACTCTCTTCTACTGTAACCATATACTTTGCACACGAACCGCCGCCCTCTTTGATATGCCTGGTTCGCCATGTATCTCTCTCGGTGGACAGGGCCGCCTTGGAAAGGTAGTTGGGCCTTTTCGCGGCACGCTTGTAAGTCTCTGATTGTCCGAAAGGGTTCCAACAAGTCTTCTGTTTTTCTCCTCTGTAGTTGTCCGGTATCCGGTGACTTGTCATGTAGTCCTGAACAGAACTACAGAATTGATTTTCCTTCCATACGCTCTTGAAGTTGCTTCTTTGAAGATAGGCTAGCCAGCCGTATCGATGGTTCCCCAGTGGGGTGATGAGAGTAGCGTAATACGGTGGTTTGAGCAGGTTAGCAGATGGTCCTACTTAAATTCGCTTTCGAAGAGACCTTAATTAGGACAGCTAATCAGCCGTACCAGTGACTGTCCGGGAGGTGAGTATATTTTCTTCACATCGTGTTGAGATTCCAAGTTCCAACCATTTGAAACATGTAGTGGCTGCTTCACGTTTTTCTGGTCTAGTATGTTCATTTATTTCCCCCCCATTTATACACTCTGCTCGAAAGGGGCGGTTCCGTCAGGCTGACACGCTCTCTGACCTCACTTCGGGAAGGTGACTAGTAACTGTGCAAAGTTATGAAAAACAATTATCTCTCAGAGCTTCTGAAATCACATCCCTCTTAACAGTATAAAAAAAAAATTATGCACTCACTTAACTGTAAGTCGCTCTAGATAAGAGCGTCTGCTAAATGACTAAATAAATAAACACATACTTTCATGTTTCATATTACATGCACAACGCATATGATGGACACTTCGTACATGTAGTGGGTATACTTTCCAAGTTACAGTATTTCCTTTTATAAAATGTTTAATGACAACACAAAATAACAAACAGAATGACTTTAGTGTCCAATAGATCGCATCTGACCATTCCCCACATTCTACATTCAAAATATTGTTCCAGTATTCGCTTTTGAAAGTGTTAAAGTTTCAGCTGGAAAAGGTCTGTTGAAACAGACATTCCTTTGGTGGATGTTGAGAGGGAGAGCCTGAATGTTCTCCTTTGATTTACAACAGGGCGTGAGCTGTTAACCCCTCCTAGTTCTTTCCTTCCCCCTCTACTGGGGAGTCTGATTGAAGTTATTCATTGCAAACCTGATCTGACCTATTTGGATTCTCATGGACAGTCATTTCAACAGCCACATCATATTTAGCTTACGTTAATTGGACAAAATCATTTTTTTTGGTATCTTTTAGTTGTCACTGTATTCGACTAAGCAGAGGTGATTTGATGATGTTGAAGTTGAAATGGTGCTGGAATAGTGGATGCAGCTCCTGTTTTCTTTGCAACTTGCGGTAACTCTCTGTGCTTCTAAATCAATAGTTGTTTAGTGGTCCTAAAATGTTAAACATTAACTTGCTTGACCATGCTGTAGGTCTTGTTACTGTACATGCAATATGCTTTGTGGACTTCACTGGACAGAGGTTGCTCAGCTACGTATTATACTCAACAAAAATATAAATGCAACAATTTAAACAATTTTACTGAGTTAAAGTTCTTACAATATAATCTGTAAATTGAAATAAATTCATTAGGCCCTAATCTATGGATTAGGCCCACCCACTGGGGAGCCAGGCCCAGCCAATCAGAATGAGTTTTTCCCCACAAAGGGCTTTATTACAGACCGGGTGGCTGGTCTCAGACGATCCCGCAGGTGAAGAAGCCGGATGTGGAGGTCCTGCGCTGGCGTGGTTGTGAGGCCAGTTGGAAGTACAGCCAAATTCTCTGAAACAATGTTGGAGACGGCTTATGGTAGAAATATGAACATTAAATTCTCAGGCAACATCTCTGGTGGACAGTCCTGCAGTCAGCATGCCAATTGCACAATCCCTCAATACTTGAGACATCTGTGGCATTGTGTTGTGACAAAACTGCACATTTTATAGTGCCCTTTTATTGTTCCCAGCACCTGTGTAATGATCATGCTGTTTAATCAGCTTCTTGACATGCCACACCTGTCAGGTGGATGGATTATCTTGGCAAAGGAGAAATGCTCACTAACAGGGATGTAAACAAATTTGAGAGAAATAAGCTGTTTGTGTGTATGGAACATTTCTGGGATCTTTTATTTCAGCTCCTGAAACATGGGACCAACACTTTACATTTTGCGTTCATATTTTTGTTCAGTATAGTAAAGACAAGATTAAATTGAGACTAGTCTGATGGGTAAAAATGTGATTACTTGATGAGAGAACAGTGTGTGCAGCCTGAAGCTTTTTTTGCTTGCACTCTGTCCCTATAATCCCATCAGCCCATATGTTTTAGTTTGTAAGACAGTCTAAGGTTTCTGTAATTCACAACTAAAGTTGCCAAATAACTTTAAATCTAGCATATAGGATCTGTTTCAAATGATCACTTTTACGCTCAGCATAGCCACTTCATATGCGCATGGGCTCTGGATTGGGAGAAATATCCTTTCTATTTTATTCACATAAATTTAATTATATTCTTCTAACTATAAAATAATTGCATGGGACTTGAGCATATCTTGTCTGCTAAATGAACTAGTCTACAGTCTATGGCATGGTGCATAGCCAGATAATATACAGTAGGCCAACTCTTCTGTTCTTCCGAAATACATTTTCTTCATATCATGTTTCTTTAGTCCTGCCTAAAATAAATCATTGATTTATTGTGATGGTGCATATTAAATCATTTAGACTTCTTAAAATTGTTGATGTTTCAAAGGCACGCATCATAGCCCAGGTGTTTATTTGCATGAATCACTGGACACAACAGGCGATTTTTAGAGACAGGCTTCTATTTGAGCCAGGCTTCTATTTCCTTAATGCACACAGCTTTTGCTAATTTGCATAGTCAATTTTTGAATTCCACAGGGATGCTGGCCCATGTTGACTCCAATGCTTCCCACAGTTGTGTCAAGTTGGCTGGATGTCCATTGGGTGGTAGACCATTCTTGATACACACGTGAAACTGTTGAGTGTGAAAAAACCAGCACCGTCGCAGTTCTTGACCCAAATTTATGCTCCTGGCACATACCATACTCCGTTCAAAGGCACTTAAATATTTTGTCTTGCCCATTCACCCTCTGAATGGCACATGTATAAAATCCATGTCTCAATTGTCTCAAGGCTTAAAAATCCTTTAACCTGTCTCCTCCCCTTCATCTACACTGATTGAAGAGGATTTAACAAGTGACATCAATAAGGGAGCATAGCTTTCATCTGGATTCACCTGGTCAGTCTTTCATGGAAAGTGCAGATATCCTTAATGTTTTGTAAACTCAGTGTATATCTGGAGTTAAACTGTAGCCCTGACAATAATGTATTTATTTTCCCTTAGTACTTCCTGCTCCAGAGCAGCTGAATGTTGACTCAGTGGACACCACATCAGCTGCTGTTAGCTGGAGCCAGCCACCAGGATTGGACCAAACCCAACATCATTACCAGATCTCCTACCGCTGTCCAGGGACAGAACCACACATCACTACCACATCTTCACACAGCATCACTCTCTCTGACCTGCAACCTGCTACTGAATACTCTGTCACTGTCTGCACTGAGTTGGAAAATGGAAAGCAAAGTCAACTGGTGTTAACAACCCTCACCACAGGTAAGTACCCTATTTAAGTATTATTTCTGGTTATCAAAATGACTATGTGAATTCCTCAGATCTCGAAATGCAGTTTGGTAGTGAAATCAATAAACGTTGTTTATACAGTGCATTCTGAAAGTATACAGACCCCTTAACTTTTTCCACATTTTGTTACATTACAGCCTTAATAAAAAAATTATAAAATATATTTTGTTTAATCAATCTACACACAGTACCCCATAATGACAAAACACAAACTGGTTATTAGAATTTGTTGCAAATATATTACAAATAAAAAAGTATTCAGACCCTTTGCTATGAGACTTGAACTTGAGCTCAGGTGCATCCTGTTTCCATTGATCCTCCTTGATATGTTTCCACAACTTGATTGGAGTTCACCTGTGGTAAATTCAATTGATTGGACATGATTTGGAAAGGCACACACCTGTCTATATAAAAGGTCCCACAGTTGACAGTGCATGTCAGAGCAAAAACCAAGCCATTTGGTGGAAGGAATTGACCGTAGAGCTCCGAAACAGGATTGTGTCGAGGCACAGATCTAGGGAAGGGTACCAAAACATGTCTGCTGCATTGAAGGTCCCCAAGAACACAGTGGCTTCCATCATTCTTAAATGGAAGAAGTTTGGAACCGCCAAGACGCTTCCTAGAGCTGGCCACCTGGCCAAAACTGAGCAATCAGGGGAGAAGGGCCTTAGTCAGGTAGTTGACCGAGAACCTGATGGTCACTCTGAAAGCGCTCCAGAGTTCCTCTGTAGAGATTGGAGAACCTTCCAGAAAGACCACCATCTCTGCAGCACTCCACCAATCAGGCATTTATGGTAGGGTGGCCAGACGGAAGCCACTCCTCAGTAAAAGGCACATGAAAGCAAGATTCTCTGGTCTGATGAAACCAAGATTTAACTATTTGGCCTGAATGCGAATCATCACGTCTGGAGGAAACCTGGCACCATCCGTACGGTGAAGCATGGTGGTGGCAGCATCATGCTGTGGGGATGGTTTTCAGCGGCAGGGACTGGGAGACTAGTCAGGATCGAGGGAGAGATTAACGGAACAAAGTACAGAAAGATCCTTGATGAAAACCTGCTCCAGAGCGCTCAGGACCTCAGACTGGGGAGTGGCTTCGGGAAAAGTCTCTGAATGTCCTTGAGTGTCCCAGCCAGAGCCCGGACTTGAACCCTATCAAACATCTCTGGAGAGACCTTAAAATAGCTGTGTAGTGACGCTCCCCATCCAACCTGATAGAGCTTGAGAGGATCTAAAAAGAATGGGAGAAACTCTCCAAATACAGGTGTGCCAAGCTTGTAGCGTCATACCCAAGAAGACTTGAGGCTGTAATCGCTGCCAAAGGTGCTTCAACAAAGTACTCAGTAAAGGGGCTGAATACTTATGTAAATGTGATATTTCCGTTTATTTTATTTTATACATTTGCTAAAATTTGTAAAAACCTGGTTTTGCTTTGTCATTATGGGATATTGTGTGTAGATTGACAAGGGGAAAAAAAACAATTTAATTCATTTTAGAATAAGGCTGTAACGTAACAGAATGTGGAAAAAGTCAAGGGGTCTGAATACTTCGCGAATGCACTAATATCTGAGTTCATGCTTTCTTCCATTCCTGTGAGTCATTAAGTCAAGGAGTTGATCTGCCTCTGGTTGCTTTAATTTTATCAGTAGTACAGTGTTAAACACTTGTTATTGTGGAGATGATTTACAGTGCCTTGCAACAGTATTCATCCCCCGTTTTTCCTATTTTGTTGCATTACAACCTATAATTTAAATTGATTTGGATTTCATGTAATGGACATGCACAAAATAGTCCAAATTGGTGAAGTGAAATGAAAAAAAAAAATTATAGAAAATAAATAACGGAAAAGTGGTATGTGCATATGTATTCACTCCCTTTGCTATGAAGTCCCTAAATAAGATATGGTGCAACCAAATACCTTCAGAAATCACATAATTAGTTAGATTGCACACAGGTGGACTTTATTTAAGTGTCACATGATCTGTCACATGATCTCAGTATATATACACCTGTTCTGAAAGGTCCCAGAGTCTGCAGCACCACCAAGCAAGCGGCACCATGAAGACCAAGGAGCTCTCCAAACAGGTCAGGGACAAAGTTGTGGAGAAGTACAAATCGGGGTTGGGTTATAAAAAAATATCGGAAACTTTGAACATCCCACAGAGCACCATTAAATCCATTATAAAAAAATGGAAAGAATATGGCACCACAACAAACCTGCCAATAGAGGGCCGCCCACCAAAACTCACGGACCAGACAAGGAGGGAATTAATCAGAGAGGCAACAGAGACCAACGATAACCCTGATGGAGCTGCAAAGCTCCACAGCGGAGATTGGACTATCTGTCCATAGGACCACTTTAAGCCGTACACTCCACAGAGCTGGGCTTTACGGAAGAGTGGTCAGAAAAAAGCCATTGCTTAAAGAAAAAAATAAGGAAACACATTTGGTGTTTGCCAAAAGACATGTGGGAGACTCCCCAAACACATGGAAGAAGGTACTCTGGTCAGATGAGACTAAAATTGAGCTTTTTGGTCATCAAGGAAAACGCTATGTCTGCCGCAAACCCAATACCTCTCATCACCCAGAGAACAGCATCCCCACAGTGAAGCATGGTGGTGGCAGCATGCTGTGGGGATGTTTTTCATCGGCAGGGACTGGGAAACTGGTCAGAATTGAAGGAATGATTGATGGCGCTAAATACAGGGAATTTCTTGAGGGAAACCTGTTTCAATCTTCCAGGGATTTAAGACTGGGACGGAGGTTCACCTTCCAACAGGACATTGGCCCAGCGTCGTCCAGGGTAGGGGAGGGAATGGCCGGCAGGGATATAGCTCAGTTGGTAGAGCATCAATCAATCAATCAATTTTATTTTATATAGCCCTTCATACATCAGCTGATATCTCGAAGTGCTGTACAGAAACCCAGCCTAAAACCCCAAACAGCTAGTGATGCAGGTGTAGAAGCACGGTGGCTAGGAAAAACTCCCTAGAAAGGCCAAAACCTAGGAAGAAACCTAGAGAGGAACCAGGCTATGAGGGGTGGCCAGTCCTCTTCTGGCTGTGCCGGGTGGAGATTATAACAGAACCATGCCAAGATGTTCAAAAATGTTCATAAGTGACAAGCATGGTCAAATAATAATCAGGAATAAATCTCAGTTGGCTTTTCATAGCCGATCATTAAGAGTTTAAAAACAGCAGGTCTGGGACAGGTAGGGGTTCCATAACCGCAGGCAGAACAGTTGAAACTGGAATAGCAGCAAGGCCAGGCGGACTGGGGACAGCAAGGAGTCACCACGGCCGGCAGTCCCGACGTATGGTCCTAGGGCTCAGGTCTCTCAGTTGGCAATTCATATCCGATCATTAAGAGTCGAAAACAGCAGGTCTGGGACAGGTAGGGGTTTCGTAACCGCAGGCAGAACAGTTGAAACTGGAACAGCAGCAAGGCCAGGCGGACTGGGGACAGCAAGGTGTCAGCATGCCCGATAGTCCCGACGTATGGTCCCAGGGCTCAGGTTCTCAGAGAGGAAGAGAGAACGAGAGAATTAGAGAGAGCATACTTAAATTCACACAGGACACTGGACAAGACAGGAGAAGTACTCTAGGTATAACCAGCATGGCGTTTGCAACGCCAGGGTTTTGGGTTCGATTACCACAGTCGCTCTGGATAAGAGCGTCTGCTAAATGACTAAAATGTAAATGTAAATTTAACCCTAAGCATACTGCTAAAGCAACACTCGAGTGGTTTAAGGGGAAACATTTAAATGTCTTGGAATGGCCTAGTCAAAGCCCAGACCTCAATATACATTTTATATATAGTATACATTTACATTTACAATTACGTCATTTAGCAGACGCTCTTATCCAGAGCGACTTACAAATTGGTGCATTCACCCTATAGCCAGTGGGATAACCACTTTACAAATTTTTTTTTTTAGGGGGGGGGGGGTTAGAAGGATTACTTTATCCTATCCCAGGTATTCCTTAAAGAGGTGGGGTTTCAAGTGCCTCCAGAAGGTGGTCAGTGACTCCGCTGTCCTGGCGTCGTGGGGGAGCTTGTTCCACCATTGGGGTGCCAGAGCAGCAAATTGCTTTGACTGGGCTGAGCGGGAACTGTGCTTCCGCAGAGGTAGGGGAGCTAACAGGCCAGAGGTGGATGAACGTAGTGCCCTCGTTTGGGTGTAGGGTCTGATCAGAGCCTGAAGGGAAGGAGGTGCCATTCCCCTCACAGCTCCGTAGGCAAGCACCATGGTCTTGTAGTAGATGCGAGCCTCAACTGGAAGCCAGTGGAGTGTGCGGAGGAGTGGGGTGACATGAGAGAACTTGGGAAGGTCGAACACCAGACGGGCTGCGGCGTTCTGGATAAGTTGTAGGGGTTTAATGGCACAGGCATGGAGCCCAGCCAACAGCGAGTTGCAGTAATCCAGACGGGAGATGACAAGTGCCCGGATTAGGACCTGTGCCGCTTTCTGTGTAAGGTAGGGTCGTACTTTGCGAATGTTGTAGAGCATGCACCTGCAGGATCGGGTCACCGCTTTGATGTTAGCAGAGAACGACAGGGTGTTGTCCAGGGTCCAAGCTTATAGAGACATACCCCAAGAGACTTGCAGCTGTAATTGCTCTACAAGGTGGCTCTACAAAGTATTGACTTTGGGGGGTGAATAGTTATGCAAGTTTTATTTCTTGTTTGTTTCACAATAAAACATATTTTGCTTCTTCAGTGGTAGGCATGTTTTGTAAATCAAATGATACAAACCCCCAAAAAATCTAATTTAATTTTTGGTTGTAAGGCAACAAAATAGGAAAAATGCCAAGGGGGGGGGTGAATACTTCCGCAAGCCACTATATAATCACACCATTCTTTTAATTCATGTAATTTAATGAATATAGCAGAAACTCTTCATTTCTGTTACATTACAAATCTAACCTATGTTGTGTGACTTCTGCCTTAGCTTATTTCTTCCCATATCAAAATGAATTGCAAGCTGACCTTGATTTTTCAAGTACTATTTTACTTTTCCTTCTGTAGTTTCTAGAAATTAACAACAGCCCTGACAATTTATTTTCCCTCAGTACCTCCTGCTCCGGACCAGTTAACTGTTGACACCACATCAGGTACTGTTAGCTGGAGCCAGCCACCAGGATTGGACCAAACCCAACATCATTACCAGATCTCCTACCACTGTCCAGGGATAAAACCCCACTACACTACCACATCTTCACACAGCCTCACTCTCTCTGACCTGCAATGTGGGACTCAGTATTCTGTCACTGTCTGCACTGTGCTGGAAAATGGAAAGCAAAGTAAACCTGTGTCAACAACCCTAACCACAGGTAAGGAAGTACCCTACTAAAGTATTATATCTAGTGTCAAAGTTGATTAAACATTAACTAGTTATCAAAATAACTATGAACTAATCATAAAGCATGTGTCAGCATGGGATGTAAAGGTACAGGATCTTCCCTGATGAGAAATATATCATGGTGAATTCCCTGGATCTCATGATGCAGTTTGGTGCCGAAATCATTAACAGTTTTTATAGTATCTGAATTCTTGCTCGCTTCCCATTAGTGTGAGTCAATATATCAAGTAGTTGATCTGCCTCTGCTTGGTTTAACTTTATCAGTACTAGTGTAAAACACTTGTTATTGTGGAGAGTATTTATAATCACAGGATTCTTTATATTGAAAGAAATTGGTGTGGCGGTGACAATGTAGCAGCACCGTTGCTAAATGAATACAGCAGAAACCCCTAATTTATGTTACTTTACAAATCTAACCAATGTTGTGTGACTTCTATTGTTTTTTAAACGTATTTCTTTCCATATCAAAAGGAATTGTAAGCCGGCCTTTTCTACTTTTCCTCCTGTAATATATTTCTGGAGTTAAACTGTATCATTAACAATAATGTGTTTCCACTAGTTATCCCTGCTCCAGACCAGCTGACTGTTGACTCAGTGAAGAACACATCAGCTGCTGTTAGCTGGAGCCAGCCACCAGGATTAGACCAAACCCAACATCATTACCAAATCTCCTACCACTGTCCAGGGACAGAACCACACATCACTACCACATCTTTACCCAGCATCACTCTCTCTGACCTGCAATGTGCCACTCAGTACTCTGTCACTGTCTGCACTGTGCTGGAAAATGGAAAGCAAAGTAAACCTATGTTAACAACCCTCACCACAGGTAAGGAAGTACCCTACTAAAGTATTATGTCTGGTGTCAAACTTTGACTAGTTATCAAAAAGACTAATGTAAATTAACAAATCATAATGGATGTGTCAGTGTTACGTTCCCAAAAGACAAATACAATGTCATCGCTCACAGAAAAGGGAACTAACAAAGATAATCACGTCGGCAACCAAACCAAAAACAGAAAGGGTTTCAAAAGGGGTTCTGAAAGGCACCATGGGGGTGCCCACTGAGAGATGGCAAAGCCACTAGTAAGGGGTTCTAAAAGACATCCACCATGGATGCCCACTAAGGTTTACCTCCAAAAAGACAAACTAAAAGACAAAACCACACCAACTCAGGACCTGGAGTGAAAAGGATATGGAGCTAAATAAACAGGAGTTTCTGGCTAAATGCCATGGCCGCCCTAACATGAGGTGTAGCTCTCCCAACATCTCTCCAATTGATGCACTGGGCCAGCAGCTCTTAAAGGGCCAGCTGCTCTTAAAGGGCCAGCAGCTCTTAAAGGCCATACACAAAAATGTATGCACGCATGACTGTAAGTCGCTTTGGATAAAAGCGTCTGCTAAATGGCATATTGTTGTTATTATTATTATTATTATTATTATTAAAGGGCCAGCAGCTCTTAAAGGGCCAGCATAGCTGTAACACATCCTGACTAACGAGGTGACTCCAATCAGAGCGCCCAACCTAGTCAACCTCGAAATGGATCGAAAAACCGAAACAGAACCGAAACCCGTAACAGAACCGAAACCCGTAACAGTCACCATGGGATGTAATGGTACAGTATCTTCCCTGATGAGAAATATATGATGGTGAATTCCCCAGATGATATAATGCAGTTTGGTGCTGAAATCATTAAACGTTATTTATAGGACAGTAACTGAATTCATGATTTCTTCCATTCCTGTGAGTCATTATGTCAAGGAGTTGATCTGCCTCTGATTGCTTTAACTTTATCAGTAGTACAGTGTTAAACACTTGTTATTGTGGAGAGGATTTATAATCACATTATTTTAATTTCTATTTATATATTTTTTGGAGTGGCAGCAACAATTTAGCAGCACAGCGCCGTCGCTAAATGAATACAGCAGAAACCCTTTATTTTTGTTACTTTACGAATTCAACTTTTGTTGTGACTTCTGTTTTTTAGCTTATTTCTTCCCAAACCTAAAATAATTGCAAGGCTGCCTTTTCTACTTTGATTACTATTTTACTTTTCGTCCTGCAATTTACTTTTCGTCCTGCAACTGTAACACTGACAATAATGTGTTTTCACTTAGTACTTCCTGCTCCAGACCAGCTGACTGTTGACTCAGTGAACACCACATCAGCTGCTGTTAGCTGGAGCCAGCCACCAGGATTGGACCAAACCCAACATCATTACCAGATCTCCTACCGCTGTCCAGGGACAGAACCACACATCACTACAACATCTTCACACAGCATCACTCTCTCTGACCTGCAAGGTGGTACTCAGTACTCTGTCACTGTCTGCACTGTGCTGGAAAATGGAAAGAGAAGTAAACTAGTGTTAACAACCCTCACCACAGGTAAGGAAGTACCCCACTAAAGTATTATATCTAGTGTCAAAGTTGATTAAACTTTAACTAGTTATCAAAATGACTGAACTAATCATAATGGATGTGTCAGCATGGGATGTAAAGGTACATTATATTTTCTACTTTGACTAATATTCTACTTTTCCTCCTGTTAAAGATGATAGAAATCCTCATCATTTGAGTGTAATTATTTCTCTATAGCCTTTACTTTCTCACTCTGAACGCGAATGGGATGGGTGGGGCTTCTTGACAATGATCACAATGGCTCCAATGCACAGCGCCCCTGGAGCAATTAGGATTAAATGCCTTGCTCAAGGGCACAGCAACATATTTTTCACCTTGTCCGCTCCGGCATTCGAACCAGCAACCTTTCGGTTACAGGCCCAACACTGTAACTTCAAGGCTACCTGCCTCTACCTTACCCCTACCTACAGTGACCTCCGTTAATATTGAGGCTACCTGCCTCTACCTTACCCCTACCTATAGTGTCCTCCGTTAATATTGAGGCTACCTGCCTCTACCTTACCCCTACCTACAGTGTCCTCCGTTAATATTGAGGCTACCTGCCTCTACCTTACCCCTACCTACAGCGCCCTCCGTTAATATTGAGACTACCTGCCTCTACCTTACCCCTACCTAGTGTCCTCCGTTAATATTGAGACTACCTGCCTCTACCTTACCCCTACCTAGTGTCCTCGACAGTGCAGCATTTCTTCTTATGGCTCTATACTCCAAAAGCTTGGATTTGAAATCATGACTGAGGTTAAAGTGCAGACCGTCAGCTTTAATTTGATGGTATTTTCATCCATATCGGGTGAACCATTTAGAAATAACATAATGTGTAATATAGTAGTTAAAAGTTTACTATTCTCAGAATATCAGGCGCGGGCTGATAAATCTACGTTTTCACATTGCATTTTCTTTTAGGGGGCAGGAGAATTAACGAGGATACTTTGAGGTCTTTAATTAGAATTTTTACATTGCAAACATTAACAATTATTTTTCATGCCACGAGAGGTAGCGGATCCGGCCAAATAGGTTCTGTAATGCATCAGTCTAAAACTGAGAGGTGCCGGATCCTGTTCCCACAGGATCCAGCTCAAATAAAGCACTGATGATACAAGTAAAACACATTAACACATTACCAAAGGTCTTACTTTAATAATTTGTTATTCAGTACATGTTCAGTGGTGGAAGAGACCCTCCAGAGTTGCTGCAGTGTGTGTTCTACTGGCTGTGATCATAGGCCTGTTGGTTTCCTGTAAGTGTTATTTTTTTTTTTTTACTAAAACATTTGTAGTCAATGTTGTGACAGTTACACATTTTGATTGACTTTTCCCTTTTACAGATGCCACTGTAGAGCGAGACCAGCTACAGAATAGTCTAAATACCAGGACCATAGAGAGAGACCAGCTACAGAATAGTCTGAACACTAGAACTATGGAGCGTGACCAGCTACAGAAGGAGATAGAAAGGCTGAACTGGAATATCAAAGGTAAGGACAGCCCTGTTTTAAATACAGAGAAATAAACACATACAGTTGAAGTCGGAAGTTTACATACACCTTAGACAAATACATTTAAACTCAGTTTTTCACGATTCCTGACATTTAATCCTAGTAAAAATTCCCTGTCTTAGGTCAGTTAGGATCACCATTTTATTTTAAGAAATAATAATAGTAGAGTGATTTATTTAAGCTTTTATTTCTTTCATCACATTCCCAGTGGGTCAGAAGTTTACATACACTCAATTAGTATTTGGTAGCATTGCCTTTAAATTGTATAACTTGGGTCAAACGTTTCGGGTAGCCTTCCACAAGCTTCCCACAATAAGTTGGCTGAATTTTTGCCCATTCCTCCTGACAGAGCTGGTGTAACTGAGTCAGGTTTGTAGGCCTCCTTGCTCGCACACGCTTTTTCAGTTCTGCCCACATATTTTCTATAGGATTGAGGTCAGGGTTTTGTGATGGCCACTCCAATACCTTGACTTTGTTGTCCTTAAGCCATTTTGCCACAACTTTGGAAGTATACTTGGGGTTATTGTCCATTTGGAAGACACATTTGCGACCAAGCTTTAACTTCCTGACTGATGTCTTGAGATGCTGCTATATCCACATAATGTTCCTTCCTCATGATGCCATCTATTTTGTGATGTGCATCAGTCCCTCCTGCAGCAAAGCATCGCCACAGCATGATGCTGCCACTCCTGTGCTTCACGGTTAGGATGGTGTTCTTCGACTTGCAAGCGACCCCCTTTTTCCTGCAAACATAACGATGGTCATTATGGCCAAACAGTTCTATTTTTGTTTCATCAGACCAGAGGACATTTCTCCAAAAAGTACGATCTTTGTCCCCATGTGCAGTTGCAAACCGTTGTCTGGCTTTTTTATGGCGGTTTTCGAGCAGTGGCTTCTTCCTTGCTGAGCGGCCTTTCAGGTTATGTCGATATAGGACTCGTTTTACTGTGGATATAGATACTTTTGTACCTGTTTCCACTTTTCGCATCAAAGTACGTTAATCTCTAGGAGACAGAACGCGTCTCCTTCCTGAGCGGTATGACGGCTGCGTGGTCCCATGGTATTTATACTTGCGTACTATTGTTTGTACAGATGAACATGGTACCTTCAGGCGTTTGGAAATTGCTCCCAAGGATGAACCAGACTTGTGGAGGTCTACAAAAAAATGTCTGAGGTCTTGGCTGATTTCTTTTGATTTTCCCATGATGTCAAGCAAAGAGGCACTGAGTTTGAAGGTAGGCCTTGAAATACATCCACAGGTACACCTCCAATTGACTCAAATGATCAATCAGAAGCTTCAGAAGCTTAAAAAATCCATGACATCATTTTCTGGAATTTTCCAAGCTGTTTAAAGGCACAGTCAACTTAGTGTATGTAAACTTCTGACCCACTGGAATTGTGATACTGTGAATTGTAAGTTAAATAATCTGTCTATAAACAATTGTTGAAAAAATTACTTGTATCATGCTCAAAGTAGATGTCCTAACCGACTTGCCAAAACTATAGTTAGTTAACAAGAAATTTGTGGAGTGGTTGAAGAACGAGTTTTAATGACTCCAACCTAAGTGTATGTAAACTTCCGACTTCAACTGTACATTGCCTTCGGAAAGTATTCAGACCCCTTTTTCCACATTTTGTTACGTTACAGCCTTATTCTAAAACGGATTAAATAAAGAAAAAATCCTCAGCAATCTACACACAATACCCCTTGACAAAGCGAAAACAGGTTTTTATAATTTTTTTGCCAATTTATTAAAAATAAAAAAACAGATACCATATTTACATAAGAATTCAGCCCCTTTGCTATGAGACTCGAAATGTATCCTTGAAATGTTTCCACAACTTGGTTGGAGTCCACCTGTGGTAAATTATACTCATTGGACATGATTTGGAAAGGCACACACCTGTCTATATAAGGTCCCACAGTTGACAGTACATGTCAGATCAAAAACCAAGCCATGAGGTCGAAGAAATTGTCTGCAGAGCTCCGAGACAGGATTGTGTCGATGCACAGATCTGGGGAAGGGTATCAAAAAATGTCTGCAGCATTGAATGTCCCCAAAAACACAGTGGCCTCCATCATTCTTAAATAGAAGATGTTTGGAACCACCAAGACTCTTCCTAAATCTGGCCACCCGGCCAAACTGAGCAATCGGGAGAGAAGGGCCTTGGTCAGGGAAGTGACCAAGAACCTGATGGTCACTCTGACAGAGCTCTATAGTTCCTCTGTGGAGATGGGAGAACCGTCCAGAAGGACAACCATCTGTGAGGCACTCCACCAATCAGGCCTTTATAGTAGACGGAAGCCATTCCTCAGTAAAAGGCACATGAAGACAAGATTGCCTGGTCTGATGAAACCAAGATTGAGCTCTTTGGCCTGAATGCCAAGTGTCACATCTGGAGGAAACCTGGCATCATCCCTACGGTGAAGCATGGTGGTGGCAGCATCATGCTGTGGGGTTGTTTTTCAGCGGCATGGACTGGGAGACTAGTCAGGATCAAGGCAAAGATGAACGGAGTAAAGTGCTTATATCCTTGATGAAAACCTGCTCCAGAGTGCTCAGAACCTCAGACTGGGGCGAGCTTCACCTTCCAACAGGACAACCACCCTAAGCACACAGCCAAGACAATGCAGGAGTGGCTTCGGGACAAGTCTCTGAATGTCCTTGAGTGGCCCAGCCAGAGCCCGGACTTGAACCCGATCTGGAGAGACCTGAAAATAGATGTGCAGCGACGCTCCCCATCCAACTTGACAGAGCTTGAGAGGATATGCAGAGAAGAATGGGAGAAACTACCCAAATACAGGTGTGCCAAGCTTGTAGCATCATACCCAAGAAGACTCAAGGCTGTAATCGCTGTCAAAGGTGCTTCAACAAAATACTGAGTAAAGGGTGTGAATACTTATGTAAATGTGATATTTCTGTTTTTTATTTTAAATAAATTAGCAAAAATGTCAACAACAAAAAAATCTTCCCTTTTGTCATTTATGGGGTATTGTGTGTAGATTGATGAGGTAAAAAAAACAATTTAACACATTTTAGAATAAGGCTGTAACGTAACAAAATGTGGAGAAAGTGCGAAGGTATATGCACAACTACACAGACACAAGACATACAGTGCTGCTTGAAAGTATGTGAACCCCTTGTGCAATTACAGATTTTTCCGTTTTTACTATGAAATCTTCATTTAATCAGAACCAGTCTTTTTTTATCTGACATAACAGGTTTATATTTCCCAATAACATATGTTGGTGTAGAGGACATCATGCCTGTAGTAGAAAAACACAATTTAAAAGGAATTAGTGCAGGTGCAAAAATAAGTGAACCCCAAGTTGCATTGATTAAATCAAGTAGGTAAGTAGAATCAGGTGGGTAAATAATTAGCAACCAAATGAACCAATCAAAGGAGAGATCATTAGGAAAGCGTTTGGGCGGGTTTCTGATAAATAGAAACCTGGTCAGTTTGGTGTTACTCATCCAGGTGAATGCAAAGCACTCCATGCCGAGAGGAAAGGAGATCTGAGGACATCAGGACGAGGGTAGTGAGAGCACATTAGTCTGGGGAAGGCTATAAAATCATCTCAAAAAGATTTGAGCTCCATCAGTCCACTGAGGCAAATCATTTACAAATGGAGAGCATTTAACATGACAGCAACTCGGCCTAGGAGTGGATGGACTTATCCCCAAGGTCCACAAGAACAATCATAAATCAGGTAAAAGCCAACCCAAACATCTTAGAGATTTGCATACCTCCCTTGCTGCTTCTCAGATAACTGTGCATGCTTCAACAATAAGATTACTGAATCGAAATGCCATTCATGGGAGGGTTGCTAGGAAGAAGCCTCTGCTGTCAACAAAGAACCAAACTGCCCATCTTAACTTTGCCATGGACCACTTGGACAAACCTGAAGGTTTCTGGAAGTCCATTCTCTGGACCGACAAGTCCAGAATTGACCTTTTGGTCACAATCAACACCCCGCGATGTTTGGTGAAAACCCAACACCTCCTACCACTAAAATAACCTTAACCCAACGGTCAAGCATGGTGGTGGGAATGTCATGATATGGGGCTGCTTTTCCTCCTCTGGACCTGGACGACTCCACATCATTAAGGGAACCATGAATTCTGAGGGATACCAGGAGATTCTTGAACAGAAGGTCAGGCCATCAGTCAAGGATCTAAAGCTGGGCCGAAAATGGATCTTCCAACAAGACAACGACCCAAAGCATAAAAGCAAATCTACCAAACAATGGCTCAAGAGAAAGAAGATTTGTGATTTGGATTGGCCAAGTCAAAGTCCTGACCTAAATGACTAAAATGTAAAATGTAAATCCAATCGAGATGCTGAGTAAGGAGGAGTGCGCAAAAATCCCTCAAATGAGATGTCAGAGACTAATTACTGGCTATAGGAGACATTTAGTCCAAGTTATTGCTGCTAAAGGAGGTGCCACAAGCTATTGACTGAAGGGGTTCACATATTTTTTGCACACAACAAATCTGAGTTTCTGTTACAGTGAGGGAAAAAAGTATTTGATCCCCTGCTGATTTTGTGTGTTTGCCCACTGACAAAGACATGATCAGTCTATAATTTTAATGGTAGGTTTATTTGAACAGTGAGAGACAGAATAACAACAACAACATCCAGAAAAACGCATGTCAAAAATGTTATAAATTTATTTGCATTTTAATGAGGGAAATAAGTATTTGACCCCTATGCAAAACATGACTTAGTACTTGGTGGCAAAACCCTTGTTGGCAATCACAGAGGTCAGACGCTTCTTGTAGTAGGCCACCAGGTTTGCACACATCTCAGGAGGGATTTTGTCCCACTCCTCTTTGCAGATCTTCTCCAAGTCATTAAGGTTTCGAGGCTGACGTTTGGCAACTCGAACCTTCAGCTCCCTCCACAGATATTCTATGGGATTAAGGTCTGGAGACTGGCTAGGCCACTCCAGGACCTTAATGTGCTTCTTCTTGAGCCACTCCTTTGTTGCCTTGGCCGTGTGTTTTGGGTCATTGTCATGCTGGAATACCCATTCACGACCCATTTTCAATGCCCTGGCTGAGGGAAGGAGGTTCTCACCCAAGATTTGACGGTACATGGCCCAGTCCATCGTCCCTTTGATGCGGTGAAGTTGTCCTGTCCCCTTAGCAGAAAAACACCCCCAAAGCATAATGTTTCCACCTCCATGTTTGACGGTGGAGATGGTGTTCTTGGGGTCATAGGCAGCATTCCTCCTCCTCCAAACACGGCGGGTTGAGTTGATGCCAAAGAGCTCCATTTTGGTCTCATCTGACCACAACACTTTCACCCAGTTCTCCTCTGAATCATTCAGATGTTCATTGGCAAACTTCAGACGGGCCTGTATATGTGCTTTCTTGAGCAGGGGGACCTTGCAGGCGCTGCAGGATTTCAGTCCTTCACGGCATAGTGTGTTACCAATTGTTTTCTTGGTGACTATGGTCCCGCTACAGAAACAGGAGCAGGAGCCTAGATCCTATGAGCTGTTCCGGACTCTCTCAAGCCAAGGCTCGTGCAAAGCTACTCACTTATTGAATGTGTGATTAAATAGTAGTTGCAAAAGTTACATTTAATGTGAAAATGTCACACATACACTGAAGAAAAAAATATATAAACGCAACATGTAAAGTGTTGGTCCCATGTTTCATGAGCTGAAATAAAAGATCCCAGAAATGTTCTGTATGTACAAATTTGTTTACATCACTGTTAGTGAGTATTTCTCTTTTGCCAAGATAATCCATCCACCTGACAGGTGTGGCATATCAAGATGCTGATTAAACAGCATGATAATTACACAGGTGCACCTTGTGTTGGGGACAATAAAAGGCCACTCTATAATGTGCAGTTTTGTCCACTACACAATGCCATAAATGTCACTTTACATTTACGTCATTTAGCAGACGCTCTTATCCAGAGCGACTTACAAATTGGTGCATTCACCTTATAGCCAGTGGGATAACCACTTTACAATATATATATTTTAAAAAACATTTTGGGGGGTGGTGTAAGGGGGGTTAGAAGGATTACTTCATCCTATCCCATGTATTCCTTAAAGAGGTGGGGTTTCAAGTGTCTCCGGAAGGTGGTGAGTGACTCCGCTGTCCTGGCGTCGTGAGGGAGCTTGTTCCACCATTGGGGTGCCAGAGCAGCGAACAGTTTTGACTGGGCTGAGCGGGAACTGTGCTTCCGCAGAGGTAGGGGGGCCAGCAGGCCAGAGGTGGATGAACGCAATGCCCTCGTTTGGATGTAGGGACTGATCAGAGCCTGAAGGTACGGAGGTGCCGTTCCCCTCACAGCTCCGTAGGCAAGCACCATGGTCTTGTAGCAGATGCGAGCTTCAACTGGAAGCCAGTGGAGTGTGTGGAGGAGCGGGGTAACGTGAGAGAACTTGGGAAGGTTGAACACCAGACGGGCTGCGGCATTCTGGATGAGTTGTAGGGGTGTAATGGCACAGGCAGGGAGCCCAGCCAACAGCGAGTTGCAGTAATCCAGACGGGAGATGACAAGTGCCTGGATTAGGACCTGTGCCGCTTCCTGTGTAAGGCAGGGTCGTACTCTCCGAATGTTGTAGAGCATGAACCTACAGGGTGTTGTCCAGGGTCACGCAAAGGCTCTTTGCACTCTTTGCACTCTCGCTCTCTTGAAGACGGAAGGGACATAGCCAGTGGTCAAGAATGAGTTGATGAGCAAGGTGAGGTAAGGGAGAAGGTCACCGGAGATGGTCTGGAGAAGAGAGGAGGGGAAAGGGTCAAGTGGGCAGGTTGTTGGGCGGCCAGCCTTCACAAGTCGCAAGATTTTATCTGGAGAGAGAGGGGAGAAAGAAGTCAAAGCATAGGGTAGGGCAGTGTGAGCAGGACCAGCAGTGTCATTTGACTTAACAAACGAGGATCGGATGTCGTCAACCTTCTTTTCAAAATGGTTGACGAAGTCATCCACAGAGAGGGAGGGGGAGGAGGATTCAGCAAGGAGGAGAAGGTGGCAAAGAGCTTTCTAGGGTTAGAGCCAGATGCTTGGAATTTAGAGTGGTAGAAAGTGGTTTTAGCAGCAGAAACAGGTGAAGAAAATGTAGAGAGGAGGGGGTGAAAAGATGCCAGGTCCGCAGGGAGTCTAGTTTTCCTCCATTTCCGCTCGGCTGCCCGGAGCCCTGTTCTGTGAGCTCGCAATGAGTCATCAAGCCACGGAGCAGGAGGGGAGGGGAGGACCGAGCCGGCCGGGAGGATAGGGGACATAGAGAGTCAAAGGATGCAGAAAGGGAGGAGAGGAGGGTTGAGGAGGCAGAATCAGGAGATTGGAGGGAGAAGGATTGAGCAGGGGGAAGAGATGATAGGATGGAAGAGGAGAGAGTAGCGGGAGAGAGAGCGAAGGTTGAGACGGCGCATTACCATCTGAGTAGGGGCAGAGTGAGTAGTGTTGGAGGAGAGCGAGAGAGAAAAGGATACAAAGTAGTGGTCAAAGACATGGAGGGGAGTTGCAGTGAGATTAGTAGAATAACAGCATCTAGTAAAGATGAGGTCAAGCGTATTGCCTGCCTTGTGAGTAGGGGGGGACGGTGAGAGGGTGAGGTCAAAAGAGGAGAGGAGTGGAAAGGAGGCAGAGAGAAATGAGTCAAAGGTAGACGTAGGGAGGTTGAGGTCACCCAGAACTGTGAGGGGTGAGCCTTCCTCAGGAAAGGAACTTATCAAGGCGTCAAGCTCATTGATGAACTCTCCAAGGGAACCTGGAGGGTGATAAATGACAAGGATGTTAAGCTTGAATGGGCTAGTGACTGTGACAGCATGGAATTCAAATGAGGAGATAGACAGATGGGTCATGGAAAAAAGAGAGAATGTCCACTTGGGAGAGATGAGGATTCCTGTGCCACCACCCCGCTGACCAGATGCTCTCGGGGTATGCGAGAACAGATGGTCAGACGAGGAGAGAGCAGTAGGCGTAGCAGTGTTTTCAGTGGTAATCCATGTTTCCGTCAGCGCCAAGAAGTCGAGGGCCTGGAGGGTTAGCTAGAAAGCTATAATAGTTAGCATACTAGCTAGCCATTGCTTTCAGACAAAGAAGAAACCCCTCCTCCCACGGCACGAACACACAGAGAGAGCCAAGCTAACGTTAACTAGTCACCCATGTCCTGAATTCCCTTGAACGACTCTGGCTACCAGTATGTAAAAACAAAACACAAATGTAGGTTATAACTTACCCCTAGCAGCTACTGTTAGCTAGCCAAGTGCAAAGCTAGCCACTGAATTGACTCAGCCAGTTCGCGTCTGTTCGCTAGGTCGTTCCAGCTATTGTTTAGTAGATATCCAGGTAGCAACAAGCTAGCTAAATTTCAAGCACAGTAGCCACTTACTACCTAACGTTAACGCTTCAGAAGAATGAGGTTAGAAAAACAGCTGAATGGTAGGCATTATTGTATGTAATTATTGTAGGCAGCTAGCTGGCGTAATTACAGGTACTCTCAGGCGTGAAACAACTATCCACAGTTGCTAATACTTACCAGTAGCTACCCGCTAGCTAGTCCAGGTAGTGGGTTAGCTAGATTCGTGCTTCACCGGGCTCAGCCGAATACAATACTAACCTACAATAATTACATACAACAACCCACGATAACTACCTACAATACCTAACTACAATCTAAATACATAGTTTAAGCTTTACTCGACAAAGCCCAAACTATGTATATAAGCCATATAAGCCATGCTTACCTCCCGCCAGAGAGAGACACAACCTCACCCGACGACGACGACTCTTCACATGTTTTGAGGCAGCATGCAGTTGGCATGGTGACTGCAAGAATGTCGACCAGAGCTGTTGCCAGATAATTGAATGTTCATTTCTCTACCATAAGCCACCTCCAATGTCGTTTTAATGAATTTGGCAGTACGTCCAAACGGCCTCACAACCGCAGACCACGTGTAACCATGCCAGGTCAGGACCTCCACATCTGGCTTCTTCACCTGCCACCCAGACAGCTGATGAAACTGTGGGTTTGCACAACCAAATAATTTCTGCGCAAACTGTCAGAAATCGTCTCAGGGAAGCTGGGGTGGTGGCACAAGGATCTGTACACAATTCCTGGAATCTGAAAATGTCCCAGTTCTCCCAAGGCCTGAATACTCACCAGACATGTCACCCATTGAGCATGTTTGTGATGCTCTGGATCGACGTGTGCAACAGCGTGTTCCAGTTCCCGCCAATAACCAGCAACTTTGCACAGCCATTGATGTGGAGTGGGGCAATATTGACTGATTGCCTTATAAACTGTAACTAAGTAGAATCTTTGAAATTGTTGCATGTTGCGTTTATATTTTTGTTCAGTGTAAAAGCTATAGGCAAACAGGCAATTCACACAAACAATTGCTCTGTGAAATCCCCAGAACATTTGAATTATTACCTAAAGCTGCAAGGTGACATCTCAATCAGCTCATTGGAAGAGTTCATTAGAAATGCTTTATTTGCAATGTTCTTTTTATTTTTCATACATTATTTTTTGTAACATTCGAGTGTCAAAGATAGTAAAAATGTCAAACTTCTAGGGTCCTGTCCTGAAGGATGGAGAAGGTTTGGCTGCAGATGTTACTATCTCTCTACTGAGAAGAAATCCTGGGAGGAGAGTAGACAGGACTGTCTGGAGAGAGGAGCAGACCTGGTGATCATTAACAGTGAAGAGGAGCAGGTGAGAGACAGAGAGAACTACTGTATTTATCATGTATTATTAACAATGCTTTTTCTGTGCCACCACAACAGGCATTCATCAATGGGTTTGAATCAGTCTATTTTGTCTGGATTGGTCTGACTGACTCTGTTACTGAGGGGACCTGGAAATGGGTGGACGGCACACCACTGACCACCCCAAGGTAAGAGACTACTGCTCTAATAACACTGACCACCCCAAGGTAAGAGACTACTGCTCTAATAACACTGACCACCCCAAGGTAAGAGACTACTGCTCTAATAACACTGACCACCCCAAGGTAAGAGACTACTGCTCTAATAATACTGACCACCCCAAGGTAAGAGAATACTACTGTAATAACACTGACCACAGTGTAAGGAGTAGGACTGACTCTCTGTGTTGTTCATACTCTAGGTTCTGAGAGAGAGGCCAGTCTAACTCTGTTGTTTCTACTGCAGGTATTGGGAGAGTGGAGAGCCTGGTGGTGGTAGAGTGGAGAACTGTGGGGAAATCTGTTACATGTCATCAGGCCAAAGAGTATGGAGGGATTATATGTGTTCATTTTCACAAGAATGGATCTGTGAGAAAGAGGCTTCTCATAGGTAATTTATCTGCACTGCTGATTAATCTACTTTATGTTAATGATGGTCTGAAGACTGGCGTGATTTGGTAGAATGGTACTCTGAACTACAGGTAGGAGACAAACACACATTCAGACGTGCGCACACACACACACACACACACTGATCTGAACCTGAGTCTCCAACGGGAGAAAACAACCTCTTAGTTAGAGGAAATTCCCTTTTGGGCCGAGACACTGATTTTGAAGTTGCAGGCGGGGCTACCTCGTCACGTGACCATGAGCAACCAATCATGACCGACACATGTCCTCTACACAAGCTGACACACAATCATTTATTAATATGTCAAACAATGAGTTGTATAATAGGGGTATATCATTCAATAGCCGCTGTCAATCAATTACTGTTAAGTTTTACAGTACTAAATACATTTGAAATGACTGTATATGTTTCAGATATACTGTATGTTTGCTTCTTGTGCTTTTATCATACTGAACATAAACAATGTCTACGTCCTGCTATTTTAATAAATCATTTAACCCAGATTAAAGACACTTCCTGTCTAGTACATTATTGTTCTGTACTCTGTTTTATCTAACATGATATCTAGAAGGACAAGACACCTCTCTGTTTTATACTTTATCTAATATTAACATGGAATCTAGAAGGACCAGACACCTCTCTGTTTTATACTTTATCTAATATTAACATGGAATCTAGAAGGACAAGACACCTCTCTGTTTTATACTTTATCTAATATTAACATGGAATCTAGAAGGACCAGACACCTCTCTGTTTTATACTTGATCTAATATTAACATGGAATCTAGAAGGACCAGACACCTCTCTGTTTTATACTTTATCTAATATTAACATGGAATCTAGAAGGACAAGACACCTCTCTGTTTTATACTTTATCTAATATTAACATGGAATCTAGAAGGACCAGACACCTCTCTGTTTTATACTTGATCTAATATTAACATGGAATCTAGAAGGATAAGACACCTCTCTGTTTTATACTTTATCTAATATTAACATGGAATCTAGAAGGACCAGACACCTCTCTGTTTTATACTTGATCTAATATTAACATGGAATCTAGAAGGACCAGACACCTCTCTGTTTTATACTTGATCTAATATTAACATGGAATCTAGAAGGATAAGACACTTCTCTGCCACTTATGGATAGAGTGTGAATGTTACTGTTTCCATTTTAACTCATATTTTTAACCTCTTTGCAGTGACAACACCAGAATGAAGGGTTGGGTCATAAATAACCATCAGTTATGAAAACAGTGTCTGACCTCCAGATATCAGAGAGACAGAACCTCCTTCCCTCAGCCAGGGCATTGAAAATGGGTCGTGGATTGGTATTCCAGCATGACAATGACCCAAAACACACGGCCAAGGCAACAAAGGAGTGGCTCAAGAAGAAGCACATTAAGGTCCTGGAGTGGCCTAGCCAGTCTCCAGACCTTAATCCCATAGAAAATCTGTGGAGGGAGCTGAAGTTTCGAGTTGCCAAACGTCAGCCTCAACCTTAATGACTTGGAGAAGATCTGCAAAGACGAGTGGGACAAAATCCCTCCTGAGATGTGTGCAAACCTATTTGGCCAACTACAAGAAACATCTGACCTCTGATTGCCAACAAGGGTTTTGCCACCAAGTACTTAGTCATGTTTTGCAGAGGGGTCAAATACTTATTTCCCTCATTAAAATGCAAATCAATTTATAACATTTTTTACATGTGTTTTTCTGGATTTTTCATTGGCAAACTTCAGACGGGCATGTATATGTGCTTTCTTGAGCAGGGGGACCTTGCGGGCGCTGCAGGATTTCAGTCCTTCACGGCGTAGTGTTACCAATTGTTTTTTCCTTGGTTACTATGGTCCCAGCTGCCTTGAGATCATTGACAAGATCCTCGCATGTAGTTCTGGGCTGATTCCTCACCATTCTCATGATGATTGCATCTCCACGAGGTGAGTTCTTGCATGGAGCCCCAGGCCGAGGGAGATTGACAGTTATTTTGTGTTTATTCCATTTGCGAATAATCACACCAACTGTTGTCACCTTCTCACCAAGCTGCTTGGCAATGGTCTTGTAGCCCATTCCAGCCTTGTGTAGGTCTACAATCTTGTCCCTGACATCCTTGGAGAGCTCTTTGGTCTTGGCCATGGTGGAGAGTTTGGAATCTGATTGATTGATTGCTTCTGTGGACAGGTGTCTTTTATACAGGTAACAAACTGTGATTAGGAGCACTCCTTTTAAGAGTGTGCTCCTAATCTCAGCTCGTTACCTGTATAAAAGACACCTGGGAGCCAGAAATCTGATTGAGAGGGGGTCAAATATTTATTTCCCTCATTAAAATGCAAATCAATTTATAACATTTTTGACATGCGTTTTTCTGGATTTTTTTGTTGTATTTCTCTCTCTCACTGTTCAAATAAACCTACCATTAAAATTATAGACTGATCATTTCTTTGTAAGTGGGCAAACATACAAAATCCGCAGGGGATCAAATACTTTTTTCCCTCACTGTATTTCCCCGGGTGCCTTGTATTTTCCAGTGTGCCTGTTTTGCCCACTGGAGTGTTTTTAACGCATTACCGCGTAACTCTGTATTCGCAGAATAAAGCTTGTTATTCTGTGATTTACCCTCCTGCGCCTGACTACTGCAACATCACCTCAATGAATAGTTATGCACGCTCAAGTTTCTGTTTTTTTTTGTCTTATTTCTTGTTTGTTGCACAATAGAAAATATTTTGCATCTTCAAAGTTGTAGGCATGTTGTGTAAATCAAATGATACAAACCCCCCCAAAATCCATTTTATTTCCAGGTTGTAAGGCATCAAAATAGGAAAAATGCCAAGGGGGGTGAATACTTTCGCAAGCCACTGTATGTAATGGGCAATTGATCCAAAATAAACAAAGGCAAACAATTCACACAATTAAACAATGAATGCTCACGAATTGGCGGGAGACAGCTGAGTGCATTCTGGAGAGCTGCTGAAGTGCATTCTGGAGAGCTGCTGAAGTGCATTCTGGAGAGCTGCTGAAGTGCATTCTGGAGAGCTGCTGAAGTGCATTCTGGAGAGCTGCTGAAGTGCATGCATTCTGGAGAGAGACATGCCATATATCCGCCACACACCCCTCCCTTTCTTCTTGTTGCAACATTTTCAATTATACTCAAGACACATTATCTTCACACATATTATTTATGCTTTTCACTGACAGCCGCAACTCAATCAGCTAGTCCTATTGCCACGCACGCTTCCCAAATTGCGGGCATCCCAAATAGGCCTTGGCCTAGGCACTTGTGATTTGTATCAATCCACAGCAACAACAAAACAATTGTGGCGAAGTCATGCTCTCTGGTGAAGTATTTTGAATGATTTTATTTAGGCTGGCGTAATTGTATAATTTTGGTACAGTGTGCACCCGGCAACTTTCCCTTCCAATTCGCAAGAGGCTGAAACCAGAGATCTGTATATAATGACATGAGGCTCATGTATCTTCCCTAACAATTAGATTAGTTGTCCCAAAGGCAGGAAGGCAGGCTACAATCTTAGGTCTGCATATTATGCTCATAGAAACACATTGGGTTAAATCTGGACAGATTTTGGCGAGAGTGAGCCCTCTCGCTTCGCCTCTTCCTCTCCGCTGAAACTATCTCACGGGAGAAAGCATCCGAGCGAGCGAAACAGCGCCCCTCTGTCTTACTACACAGTGTGTAGCCCATGTCTCTAATGTTGTCTGGCCAGAAATGGTATGACATGCCATACTCTTTTGGTCCAGACAGCATCAGATACACGGTCTACACATACTGAGACAGAGGGGCTCTGTTTTGCTCGCTTGGACGCTTTATCTGAAATGGATGCTTCTTTCTGTCGGCACGCAACTGGGTCAAATAAATGATCAATATTTTAATATTTTATTTGGACGGGCAAGGACGTACGGTAGGGCGGGCCAGGCCTCCTAAGGCCCGCCCATAACGCCGGCCCTGTTGCCAGGAAACAAAACCAAACATTGATTGCTGTCATTAAAAAATATATATTATAATAATACTATGTCCATAGACTGCTTACAGGGTAAGGAAACCAATATGTAATTTTGTAATTTGGGTGAACTATCCCTTTAACACATTTAGATTTTAGATACTGTACTTTGCGTTTGCATTACCCATATAGTTGTTTAAGGTCATTCAAAGGCAGAGTGCAGTATCAATATTTTAGGGGTCATAGGTCATGTGTTCATGGTTGATATGCATACAAAATTACTTCATAATAAGATAATAGTCCCTCGTGCATTATCTCTTATCTACCTACAATATATTTTTCTGGACAGCCAAAACACGTTAAAAGGGCCAAAGTTGAGGGATGGGCCTGGAGAAATGTAGCCACTCTCAAATTCATAGACAAAGTCATGGATACAAGGACTGACCATCCTTGATATCAACATTATAGTTTTAACCATGTTTTGAGGCTATACAGTGTTTGTTTACATTTACATTGTTTAAAAACATTGGAGTAAAACAAGCTTTTATATGTTGGGTTCTGATCTAAAAGCTCATGAGGTATTTATAAGTTATATTCTTCTAGAATAAATAGGTATATATCATTGATAAAAATTAAAATAAATGATGTAGCAACAGCAGATTGCCCCTTTAAAGCTATTTTTCTCAGTTTCGCTGTTTGCATAGTTACTGCTCTTTGCCTTTGTAGGGCAGTTATTGACCTCAGGTGGCTGCCCTTCCCTTGTCCCTAGTCTGCCTCCTTTCCCTCCTATCACCATGGAGACAGCTTCCTGACAACAATGGCACAGTTGTTAATACATAAACCTGTTCTGTCAGTTAATGTACTTAAAGATTAGAATGTTCCAATGTGGTTTGCCAAAAAGATGACAAGACAGTAATCCTGGATGATGACTGTGTGAACTGTCTAACAGATATGTCACATTTCTGGTTCGTCCATAACTTCTTTCCTGCTTGTAGAAGGGTGCGTTTACATGATTTCATGAAAATGTTTCTTCAGTGAGGGTGTGTAATGCAAGTCAAGGTATCCTTAGATGATTGTTTTAAGATGGTCATATCAAGGATCATTTATCTATTTGATTTTGAATTTTAGGACCCCTGTAGGTATATAAAAAAAGATATAAAAATGATTTTATGAAAATTGAATTTGGCCTTACTGCTATTAGCCCATAGAAACACATGGAATAACAAACCAGACAGTTAAACATTTATTAAAAAAGGAAATATGTTTTAAATTGTCTGTCCTATATCTGAGATATAAGAAAGCTCAGGAAATTATTATATATTTATTTTACCCATATTTAACCCCTTTTTTGTCATTAAAGTAATTCAATTATATTTCTTTAACTGGTACCTGGTTCAGACGAGTCCTGTGAGGCTTGTGTTCATCGCAGAGCGAAACAACTGACATGTATGTGTTCATGTGAGTCTCAGCTTTCGATGGTGGGGTTTGTGGTTTGAATTGAAGAGGGCAGTCCATAAACGCAGATGAAGGATATCAAGGATAAGGAAATATTCTGTATGGAGGAATGGTCTAAGATCCCTCCTAATATGTTCTCCAATCTCATATTTTGTTGTGGTTGAAAAAAGGCTCAGCGTCGTTATGCTTGCAAGGGGAAGGTGATAGGGTATTGAAAACAGGGCATCCAATAATTTTGACACCTATCTTTTTGATATAGCTTTTTTTATTACTTGTTATACAAAATCTCTTTCTCTGAGCAATTGTATTAGTATATTTATATATATAATTATGTATTGTTTTGCATACAATATTTGTTTGATTTATTTTATAATATTTTTTGCTCATCTTTATCAAGGGATCCAATAATTCCCACTGTATGTGGGTGAGTCAACTTATTTGAATAACGATATTATGATATGATTTAATACATGTTCTCCATTTGAAGAACACATTGAAAGTAAACTTTATTAGATTAAACAAAATGTTTAATCATTTTGAGACTACAGGAAATAGGTAGACTGCTATGTTAAACAACTGCATTCACGGTTGCCAACAGCCTTTTGGCTGTTGTAGTCTTTTGACCGTAGAAAAACAGGAATCTCTACATTTGTCCCAGGTGAGGCAGGAGGCATGCGAGGGAGGGGCAACTGCTCCTGCACCTGAACTAGACAGACTGGAACAACCTTCATGATTTACAAGAAATCACCTGACTGACTAGAAAGGAAAAACCTTCAAGCTAAAGGTGACCAATCACATCATGAAGTACAACTAGGCCCCACATCGCTATAAAGCGTCAGCTGCATCTCCACTTGTAGACATATAATTCTAGATACCAACTCAACAGGCAAAGGTAAGGACATCTATAAAGTTACTATTACAAGACACAAGCCTGAAACAATACATGGGTGTTTTGTCTTTCAAAATGGACATATAAAATGAAGTATGACTTTTGTAAAGACATTATGTAATTTATTTTATACAAAGCCTTCCGTAATAAGTTTATTGTTATGATAATAACAATGCATGCATTTAATTAGTAAATATAGGTATTATATAAAAGGCATTATGATGTGGGCATAATGATAAAGAAATTATGATGATGACATTATGCACATTCCTAAAAAGGGACTAATATGGACTTAAATATTTAATACACATTCTGCTGTCTGGCAATTAATTCAACAATTTCAGCCTGCACTATAAACGCTCTCTCACCCTTTTAACTGTGCATTGGATATGCTAAGGGAATCTTTGGAAGACAGTTTTGTAATATACCTACAGTACTGCTAAATATTTAAAGGAGGGTTCAGCTCTTCTTCCCGAGCAGTAGCGTCTGAGCGTTGTCGACGTGTCCCCCGTGGCTGTGGTCTCGGGGGACACAAAACAGGCAACTAGAACGTACACTGAACAATTGGGTTTAGACTCTCACTTTAGGAATACAGCCAGATTGATGTCAAAATTGGACATCTGACCATGTCATGAGGACGTCAGAAAATGCTTTCAAAACTGGCCACTAGGGACAACAGTGAGCACTATTACCATCAATTGGGCTTTAGTTTTGCAGAAGGTTGAGTGTTCAATCCCTTGTTTTAAATTGTTTGGTTTTAACCATGTCCCAAAATGTAACCCTTACCTTAACCATTTGGAATGAGTGCCTAAAGGTAATGTTTAATCCTAATCCCAAAACATACCTTAACCATTTGGAATGAGTGCCTAAAGGTAATGTTTAATCCTTATCCCAAAACGTACCTTAACCATTTGGAATGAGTGCCTAAAGGTAATGTTTAATCCTTATCCCAAAACGTACCTTAACCCAGGGCATCCAAACTTATTGGGCCCACGACCCAATTTTGATATCTGAAAATTCTCGCAACTCCAACCATGTGAAACATTTATGTAATTAACTGTCAATGTTTACTTTTTTAATTGGAGCTATGGCAGTCAATTGCAAATTGGTCTGACAATGGATCTCATCTCACCCCCACTAATGACATGGGTGTGCTTGATGCATGACGCGTTGGAGCTTCTCAAAGTCAGGGGGCGTGGTCAACAGTGCACACCTCATCGCTCCTGGATCGATATTTGTTTTTAATACAGACGAGAGCACTGAATCAGCGTAGCATGAGTTGTAATGTTCGGAGGGAGACGGCACAGTATTCCCTTTGAGTCTGTTGTAGTAAATATAGTCAGGAACCAAAACTCCTCCATAGTGACTCGTGAATGAGTTGTCTGTAGCATTCAAACACATGACAGCTCGATCAGCTGTTCAATTTCACTTACTGGCACGTCAACTGAGCCAGGATTACAGTCAAACGGATTTCGCTGATTCGGTCACTCATCTGTATATTTTTTTATTTCCCCTGCATGCCTGCGTTTAGTTCGTTCAGTTTTCCAAATATGTCTGTTACCTTCGGCAAGGAGACACATTTTATTTTCATTAGAAAGTCAACAAAGTCTGTTTTTTATATCCATTGCGAATAACAGTTCCTGTCTCAATTTGAAAAATTGTTCCAACACTACCCCTTGATAACCACCAAGCCTGGTGTGAATAGAACATTGTCATGCTCTGATCCCATATCTCCACAAAGTTTTGCGAACAGGCATGCGCGATGTAGTTTACAATCAAAGTTACCTGCTGCATATCTCTGAGTTCTACGCTCAGCTCTTTTGCTGCCAGTTGCTCTCGGTGTATCCATTATAGCTTAGTGGGTGTATCATACAATGGTCCATATGGCAGAGGGAGACACATTCATAACTAGAGTGCAGAGGCCTGCCCGCAGTCCCGTGATAGATGGAGCCCCATCTGTGCAAAAGCCCACCATTCGATCCCATGGAATCTGTTTTTTTTGTTAATATAGCCACGCAGCACACTGAACATCCCCTGTGCCGTTTCATGCTCGGGAATCGTTTCATGCTCGGGAATCGTGAGACAGAACAATTATGTCCTCATGAATAGCAGCCCCTGACATGTAGCGAACAGAAGTCAATACATCTCGCCCCTCACAGCTAACATCTATTTGGAGAGCTTAAAGCGTAGCTCCCGAGTGGCGCAGCGGTCTAAGGCACTGCATCTCAGTGCTTGAGGTGTCACTACAGACCCCCTGGTTCGATTCCGGCCGTGATTGGGAGTCCCTAGCTAAATAACGGTTAAATAAACATTTTAAATTGTTGAGTAGTTCAGTCAGTTTCCTCTTGATTGCTAGTTATAGCATAAATTCTTAGTTTCACAGTGTTATCTGACAAAGGTATTGATGTGAGTTTCTGTGCCTCCCCAGGTCCCACACATTGTTTTCACCATATCAATTGCGGCCAGTAATATCAAAGTCTCTGCAATAGTGTGTGGTTTCATAGCATAGTGGGCCTAGCCATTCACAGTGGGAATGATTCAAATGCAACGGTCAAGTGCTGCCTTTTCCCACGATCTGAGGGTGCTCTCTGGTTGAATTAGAACTTTTAGATTTAATGAATTTTCATTTAGATTTGTTATGGTTAACCACATTACAATGATTTTGAGAGACAAAGATGATATAATATACCAGGATTTTTTACATTCTACCGCGACCCCATTTTCATTTCAGGCGACCACACATAGGGTCTCAACCACTAGTTTGGGAACCACTGCCTTAACCATACAGAATGAGTGTCTAAACTTAACCCTTAACTTTAAAATGTGACGTTGGGAGAAATGGAACGATACAGAACAGCAGAAGCAACATAAACACTTAGACATTTGACGTTTGGGGTAACTTCCAAAATGTAATGTTTGCAGAACGTGGATGACCGTCTAATTCTGCAGCGAGACAGAGCTTGTTGAGGAATAAGCACTTTCCTTTAGTAGTGCTATAGAAAGCGTTGAATGAGTTGAGCTCTTGGCAGCCTGGCTCGGTTTTCGGTTGCTGCTTGCTGGGCTGTTTCTCTGTCGACGACGAGCCTGCTGGGTTGTAGCGTTGGGTGTAGCCTCTCGCAGCTGCGTCGGGCCTGTCCCTGGTGTCTGTACACTAAACATACAATCAGAGCATGTACTGGCCAAAAATTGGAGTCACTCACACACTGGAAATTAGTGATGTTACGTTTACTACTGGAGCTCTGAGACATGTGTCTCGTAATCGCTAAGCAGCTAACTTCGAAGCAGTGTGCGGATACGTGTATCACTTTATCAGAAGTATGTCATCAATGACGTCTGAAGCTTCGTTTGATCACATGCTTTTCACACAGTGTTGCAAAATGCGAGATCCCACTGATTTCACCATGGTTCTGGTGCTTTCTCCGATTCTAAGCTACTTTCAAACACCAACCTCTATTGGACACCATACTTACACATATAGTTAGGATTTTGTACATTTAGTTTTGCCTGACTGGTAGCCTGACTGGTAGCTTAGCAGGTAGAGTAGGGAACTATGGAACATTCAGGTACATAAGGTATGAGGTCCAATCCTGTCAAAGGCTAAATATTGTAGATTTTTTTTTCATGTGAAACCACACTTTCTGCATAATTTGTTTTATTTAGTATAGTATAAGATTCTGTCTTAAGCATCCTAAATATTGCCATAGATTATTTTTATTTTTTTAAATAGTCAACTTGAAGGCAAAAAAGGGAAGCGTGATGTAAAGCTAACAACTTCCCTAGTTCTGATGAATACAGTGGAGATAAGAGAAAGGTTATCTGATATTCACAGGCTGCTATTTATTGCTGACCAGCAGATGTCACTAATGTGCATTGTGAACCAATAATGAAGCTGAAGTAATGAACCGTTTTTTCGCCACAATTTGGTGAAAGCTCCGAAGCCTTCAGAAAGCCTCAGTTTCCCATCACTACTTTGATCATGTTGATCATTTGTTGGAGGGTATTTTATACTTTGAAACAGAATACATTTTGATGTATCTTTGCCCAGCTGTCTTGAGTGAATGATCAACCAACACTAATTGTATTTGTTGTGAGAATAAACCACTAACAATGTTTATTACTTTACTTTGACAAACTCTGAAAAACATCGTTTTCTTTAGAAGACTGCTGCAGCCCATCCATCTTTAGGTGTTGGGATTCCCCACCAGGTGGGGTTATAGTCATGGAGAGGCCTGATGATGAGGAGTCACCAGGTGGGGTTATAGAGGTGGAGAGGCCTGATGAGGAGGAGTCACCTGGTGGGGTTATAGTCATGGAGAGGCCTGATGATGAGGAGTCACCTGGTGGGGTTATAGTCATGGAGAGGCCTGATGATGAGGAGTCACCAGGTGGGGTTATAGAGGTGGAGAGGCCTGATGATGAGGAGTCACCAGGTGGGGTTATAGTCATGGAGAGGCCTGATGAGAAGGAGTCACCTGGTGGGGTTATAGTCATGGAGAGGCCTGATGATGAGGGGTCACCAGGTGGGGTTATAGAGGTGGAGAGGCCTGATGATGAGGAGTCACCAGGTGGGGTTATAGTCATGGAGAGGCCTGATGATGAGGGGTCACCAGGTGGGGTTATAGAGGTGGAGAGGCCTGATGATGAGGAGTCACCAGGTGGGGTTATAGTCATGGAGAGGCCTGATGATGAGGAGTCACCAGGTGGGGTTATAGTCATGGAGAGGCCTGATGATGAGGAGTCACCAGGTGGGGTTATAGTGATGGAGAGGCCTGATGATGAGGAGCCACCAGGTGGGGTTATAGTCATGGAGAGGCCTGATGATGAGGAGTCACCAGGTGGGGTTATAGTCATGGAGAGGCCTGATGATGAGGAGTCACCAGGTGCAACGGGTGGTGAAGGGGAAAGAAGAGGCACCACACCTGTTCACAGCACTGGCACTCCTGATAGCACACCAGATATGTTAGCAATGCTACAGGGCTTCATGTTGAATCAACAGCAGCAGATCAGCCAGCTACAGGAGGAGGTGCAGAAAGGAAAGACAAAGCAACAGTGTGTTTAGCAGAAGTTGCACCACAGGTTCAAAAGTGTAGTCGCAAATGTGTACATGTCTTTTCTGGGGCCTGGGGTTTTTCCTGACCTCATGACCTGGTCAGCTAAAACCATGGGTCCCATTCATAGGCTATGAGTATCAGTTGGCCAAAAATGTACTGTCCCGAACCAAATTTCTACTGGTCCAGACATGGTGTAGTTTCTAAATGCATTAGGGTCATACAGGGTCATAGGTTGGTATGCTTTCTCTCTATATTAATAGGCTATATTTGGTTATTGTGATATGTATTAAAAAGCTGTTTAATATAATTTAGCAATGTAAAGTCGTCTATTCTTTAGAATTGCATTGCATTTATTTTTGTAATTTAGAGATTTTTTTATACATCTCAAAATAGGACGCTGCCCCTTTAAGCGAACTGCGTTCCAAAAAAGTATTCTTGAAGGCTAGGCAAGATGAAAACTGGAATGTATTTTTTTAGATTTATTTTAGCAGACTATCAACAGTAGCCAGCATATTGGTAGTATGTTCAATATTGAAGATCACTAAACCTCAAATAAATAAACTCAGAGAGTAGATTGATTATTTTTGCTCAGGACAGCTTGCGTGTGCTGTGTGAATGTATCAACTGCTGTACTGCTCGAGAAGTTGTGGCTTGCGGGAGCATAATGGCGTTTGAATGAATGGCCAATCATATACACGGGTTGGTTGTTTAGCAACAAAACCGACTTGTGCACAACCATGGGGCAAAACAGACGGGGTTGGTTTAGATTGTTGACAACAAGTAAGCTACATACCTGCCAACTTTTCAAAAAACCTTGGAGTGAGATTTTGTCCTGGGTCCGCCTGGGTCCTGCAGTCGGTGAAAAGCAATTGCACTGCCTGCGTCTCAGAACTGCGGCCGCCTTGATCTCATGAGGTTATCGTTGCCCACGTGTGCATGACGTCAGAGAAAGTGGGGATCAAGTCGGACACAAATCTAACCAGCATGCATTGGGCGGTGATCGCCGGTGATCGATTCCGCGCAGACCTGGCTCATCTCAAATGAGCCTCTTGTCTAGGATCTGTCGGCATGGTTATACTGGCCTGTGGCCTTCTTGGAGGCCTTGATGATATCGGAGGGGGGCTCCCATTTGAAGCAGGGCTCCAGATTGGCCATCTTTATGGTCATTATTGAGGACAGGGTGCCATCCAATGCTAGGCTGTTTCTTCTCTTGGTTTTGTTCAGTCCCACAAATGAAAACACCCTCTCAGCATCTGCGTTTGCATGGGGCAATACCAGGACAAGCTTGGCGAAAGCAGCAAGCCTCTTAAATTCTTTGGCTCCTGTCACCTATGGAAAATGCACCAAAACACAATGGAAAAACATACCTTGATTTTTGATTGATTAATACTGTAAGTATACTGTAGGTTGATCCATTAACAAAGTTCAGATAAAAACATAGATAATTTGCAACATGCATGACACATACATGCATGCAACAATTTTAAGCAACAGATGTAGCCAAGCCACACCTGCCAAAAGGAAAGACAAAAAAGGAAAATATGTTTACCTTATGCTTCCGGGTTGCCATTTCAGCCCAGAAGCTTTCCATTTCAGTTTCGTCCTGCAGGGATATCATTGGCATGGTCTGATAATTTAGAAACTCCTCACCCAGAAGGTCATGCTCCTCTGGCCCATGGTATGGGAGGAGATGGGGAAACCTATTTATGAAAGTAGAGTTACAAGTTGTTACGTTTTAGGTATATAGTCATCAACCAGCAGCAGTTCATACACATCTTTGAGGAGAAGCCACATAAGAATATCTCATGTGCAGTTTAGGAGTGAACACACCTCATCATAAAACACAGGGTATTTTAGCTAAGATGATAGACAATAATTAGAGAAAAAAACTAACCTTTCAACAAAGTACAGGACATCTTCGATGTCACTTTCAGCCCTCTGCCGTACATCTACAAATTGTGAGTGCTTGATCAGTGGCTCTTCCAGTGGCAGCTTCTTAAGTGCATAGTCCACAGCACTTGTCAGGAAACACAACACAGCTTCATGGAATGAATCCACCTGCTGTGGTGTGATGTCACCTCGTCGAGTAATCTGTTAAATTTAGCCCTGGTTGTGAACCCAATGTTCAACTTTCTTCCTGTCACAGATACAGCATATCGGTATAAGGTACAAGGCTAAATATCACATATCACAGTGTTTGATCATAATAATAGTCAAATACTAACCTGGTAAATGGTTTGCCTTTTCTTTAAAGGCAATTTCACAAGGCTCCTCATGGCACTGCAGAGCTGCTGGAACCATAAACTTGGAACATAGCTTGCGTTCGAATTTCACCATCTATAACAGACATTTACAAAAATAGTAGGTGAAACCTGTTTTAGAGGATCCCTGCAGATATCAGCAAGAAACACAGAATGGAGAAAAACTGCTAAATCCAATCCCACCTCATCATGTAACAAAAATATTGATGACTGCTCTCTCTGAAGCAGCGAGTTGAAAGAAGTGAAAGTTGGTATGGTGGCTTAGAAGAACAGCAGGTTTACTTCTATTGCACACATTTCCTGTATTTATGTTAAATTCTTTGGAATACATCTTACCTGTTCGAAATCAGCTGAGTTTACATTCACCACACTAAATCATGTTCACAAGCACAAACAAATAATTTATTTCAAGATTTAAATTTTAAGAGAGTGAGTACTCAATTGGACGACATTTCATTGTTACATACCTAGTCTCAGCTCAGCTTCTTATCAGACTTCTTGAGGTAGTGACCGTTTCTTCTCCTTTTGTCTTTTGTGGCAACGGTATCTCTTCTTCTGTCTCTAGCTTCGGGGTGCAGCGCATACGGTTCAGTGGCGCTCATCAGCGCCATCTACCGTCGGGGAGTTTGAAAAAAGGAACGAACGAGTCTCGGACGATTTTTATTTGCGTGAGAAATTGGATGTGTGGCGTGAGTGCGTGTGAAAACAGGCAAAAACATGTGTCACACGGCGAAAGTGTGAGAGTTGGCAGCTCTGAAGCAATATTTTGTCTCCAATGTATTTTGACAACAGATATACATTTGCACAATAAGCACTTGTTGTCTCTCAAATACATCATTACAGTAGTTGGTTAGCTAGCTAGCGAATCTTTGCCTAATTAGCATTGACATGAAATCAGTCAAAACACCTCAAAACAAGACATGGTATCAAGAACAAGATGAAACGAGCTGTAAGGAGTCACTTACGATTCCCCACATGGCAGTTTATTGTCATGGTTACTAGCCATCTGGCCATCCAGAATCACAACAACAAACTGACCTCTGCCCCATGGAAGTGCACACGTCATTTTCCTGACTGTCAACTAACCCATCTATAATCAAATACAAATAGCACAACTTTTCTGCGTGTAGTCTTCAATGGTTTTCAATGGTAGACTGCGGAACTGAGGCTTCGCAAAGGTCAATGTGGATCTTGAATCTAATGGCGGTGGAATCAAGGAGAATTGGACTATTGTCCAAAAGAATGGACAACGGAGCAAAGTAGCGTACAAGTGCTGAGAATGTCCCTTCGTGTCTTGTAGGAGTACAGTTTGTTAATGAGGAGCAGCTGATCGGATTACCAATCTTGGAGAATCCATTTGAGATATCCAAACTGGTGGAGAGAGTACTGGGTAAAGTGAAGGCTGTGAGGATCACTAGAGGCGGGCTTGTTTCTACTTTTTTTGTACTTCTGAGGATCAGAAGGAATGTGTGTTGCGTCTCACCGGATTTGAGAAGTTTGACTTGTCGTGTGTCTCTTCGGAACAGGGCACCCCTCAAGGGGGTAATATCTGACATCTCGTGGGAAGTCGATGTTGCAGAGATTAAAAATATTCCTGTAGTGATTGATGTACGTCGGATGAATCATGTGGTGAATGAAGAAAAAGTGTATCTGTTCTTTTGTTTTTTGATATGGAGTCTCTCCCTACTCAAGTGCAGTTGGGGTATATAAACTACAGAGTCAGAGCATTTATCCCAAGACCAATGCAGTGTGATCACTGTAAAGCTTTTGGACATGTTTCAAGTGTTTGCAGAAGGGAGAAGCCGAGATGTCCAAGTTGTGGAAAATATCATATCATGTGTTTTAAAAGTGATGAAAATGTGACATGTTGCAATTGTGGTGGGAACCATGAAGCCACGTCTTTTGAATGCTGATGTACAATACTATATCTCACCCTTCATTCTAGGCCCAGCAGAGGAGGTATTAGGTGAACACCTTGACAAGAAAGGCCCAGCAGAGGAGGAATTAGGTGAATACCTTGACAAGAAAGGCCCAGCAGAGGAGGTATTAGGTGAACACCTTGACAAGAAAGGCCCAGCAGAGGAGGTATTAGGTGAACACCTTGACAAGGAGGAGGAAGCAGAGATGGTAAGACACACTTCCATCGTTTACATCCTCAGTGGTCATGCTGATCATGTTCCTGTAATGTGTTATGTTTTTTCAGTTTTCTTTACATCACTCCGGCTTTAGAAATCACTCCTCCATTAACTGGTTGCTAAAATTCTAAACTGGCTCATTTCAATTTATGTGACAAAGCAAGCAATATATAGTGTAGAGAATCATTGTAACGTCTAAACTGCAGTGAAATATCTTTGGAATAACCAAAAATATTGTATTTTCAACTGTTTGAAGCTGGTGTACAAAACAAAAGTAAAATTATGCAAAAAAGGAAACTTAAGGATGGGAAGCATAGACATGGGCAGAGAGATGAGTCTTGAGTCACGTGACTTGGACTTGAGTACTACTCGAGTTGCACATTTTGTGTCTTGCCATTCGACTTCGACTTGAGCATCTATGACTCGTGACTTAACATGGACTTGAGCTGTATGACTCGAGATTCGATTTGTCATCTCGCTCACAATATTGGAGTGCTGCAGATTCTGTGCGTTGTGATGATGCCCTGATGCAGAGGTGGCACCACAGGTCCCGGAGTGGTGGGGCAAATTGTTTTCCCTGGGACCCAGAACTTTTCCTAATCTGGTAACCTAACCAGGTATAAATCCGGACCCTATAGGATCTGACAGTGATTCATTAGTTGTAAAAAATATATATATATGGGCAATGATGGGAGTGGGACCCGATTTTACATTTTAGTCATTTAGCAGACGCTCTTATCCAGAGCGACCGACAGGAGCAAACAGGGTTAAGTGCCTTGCTTAAGGGCACATCGGCAGATCTTTCACCTAGTTCGAACCAGTGGCCTTGAGTACTCGAAACCCAAAATGAGGGGCTTGTGACTTGACATGACCTGAGCTTAAACACTTCGAAGTTTGACGTTTGGATTTTTTTTTTAATGTGTTGTTTGAGAAACATGGATGAACGTCTAATTATGAGGTGAGACTGTGAGAACTTGTTGATCTTTCCACCTGCTAAGAAGGTGAAATATCTAGATAAAAACAAAAAGCTTCCAGCAGATTATAAATTCTGAGTTCCGACACCTGTCAGATTGTAGTGTGATGTCTGAAGCTTCGAACGTCATCATCAGCATCAGTACATTATATAAAATCAGTAGTGCTTTGAAATCTGCATCAGAGTGTCGGAGCTCCGGTATCAATCATCCCATCACTGAAAATAAGTAAAGAAGTAATTTTGTGTGGGAGATAAAAACGTTTTTTACGTCAGAGGCAGAGATGGCTCAGAACGACAAAATCCAGGCTTTAACACAGCCCGTCTATAGGACGCACACTGTTTAAAGGCCCCCTCCAGAGGACGTTACCGCCACTATAGAGCCCCACAGTGGACGCGTCATAATACCCATAAAACCTAGCGGTTTAACACGGAAATGGTTCCAATAATTTTTTCACCATACATTTTTCCTTTAGGGGATTTTAAGAACCACTTCAAACGAGGTTTGTGTTTCATGTAGGCTTTCCCTGGCATGACGTTTTGATAACCATGTAAATCTCTCTCGGACAAGGTGACTTTTATCAACATATCCGTCTCTATTTAATCTCAGATTTGAAAATGCTAATTAGCATCAAAGTAGGCATCATGCAAGACAACAAATCCCTGCATGCTCCATCACGTCATCTCTAGCTGTCAGCTAGCTAGATGGCTACAAGCTACACAAGCAAAAATGTGTTTACATCCCTGTTAGTGAGATTTCTCCTTTGCCAAGATAATCCATCCACCTGACAGGTGTGGCATGTCAAGAAACGGATTAAACAGCATGATCATTACACAGGTGCACCTTGTGCTGGGGACAATAAAAGGCTGCTCTAAATTGTGCAGTTTTGTCACACAACCCAATGCCACCTAGAGGGATGGTTGGCCATGGAATAAACAAAATGAGGTGCTGGTGTGTTTCCCCTTTTAGGTCTTTGTCACAAATATCTGGCCCTTGTCCAGTCATACTCAGGGTCTCATCGTGTGTCCCTCGAAGGCATTCTGTCTTAGTTGCAGCAGTCAAATCGTGCTCATCGTGTGTCTGTGAATCACAACATTAAAGACGATGAGTGATCACAGCATTTCCACAAATTGAGCCATACACAATACAACTTAAGCATTGGGGACAGAATTTTGTTGACAACATGATGGTTTACACTATGCCTAGTGTGTGTGAATGATGGAAGAATCTTACCCCAGCTGTAGGTCCATTTGAGTGTGTGGTCACTTAGGCCTGAACATCAACCAGTACTGGGACCATTGGAGACATGGGATGCTTGCTCTCAAAATGCTGCTTGAATGTCTTCGGGTCTGCGTCTAAAAAGGTCAAGTATAAAATGGAGGAAGTTAAGAATCTGTGGCAGAGATTGAATTCAAAGTTGACACAAATGATAAAATAAGCAATAACTGATAGACACACACACACTACATGTTAATGTTTTTACATGTATGTGAATTGTAAAGTATTTTGTCTGTAATGTCATGTTCGTTATGTGTTGTACCCCAGTAAGACTAGCTGTTGCCATTGGCGTCTGCTAATGTGGATCCTAATAAATCAAATCAAAAGGCCAGTACACATGGAGAGGAACCGAAAGGCCCATACAGTACCAAACAATACTACTCAACCCACAGACAGAGCAGGTGTGGACCAGTGCTGCCTTGGCTGCAGTCTTCTGGTCCGCAGCTGCTCCCTTCATCTTGGCAGCTGTCGCCTTGGCATCAGTCAACAAGTTCAACTTCAACTTGAGTTGAAGGAGGGAAGGAGAGAGGGAGAGGAGAGGCGAGGCGAAGCGAGGCGAGGCGAGGCGAGGCGAGGCGAGGCGAGGAGAGGAGAGGAGAGGAGAGGAGAGGAGAGGAGAGGAGAGGAGAGGAGAGGAGAGGAGAGGAGAGCCCATAGTACAGAATAATGACTTTAAAGGGTGGACAGCTCCAGATCTGAATGGCAGGAGTGTGTATAAGCTTTTGTTCCAGCCCAGCTCATACCTGATTACAAATCATAACTGTGATTTGTTATGTTCATTATTTAAACCAGGTGTTAGAGCTGAGCTGGGAAGATGAAAACAACTTGACATACTGGTAGCTTAGTGGTTAAGAGCGTTGTGCCAGTAACCAAAAGGTTGCTGGTTCTAATCCCCGAGCCAACTAGGTGAATAATCTGTCGATGTGCCCTTGAGCAAGGCACTTAACCCTAATTGCTCCTGTAAGTCGCTCTGGATAAGAGCGTCTGCTAAATGACGTAAATGTAATGTAAATGTATACTCCTGCTCTTCAGGACTTCCTGCAATGACTGAAACAGACCAAAAGAGGAGAATAGTGTTCCAGGTTGAAACACTTTACCTAGTTGAGAGGTGATGAGACTCAGGCCCACCCATTGGTTTGCAATTTGGCATCAATAACATGACAGTAATTCTACCTCAAAACCTGTGAATACCAATTAATTTATAACCCACCATAGCAGGTAGGACTAAATAAGGTTACATAACTAATGATCTGCTATCCAGGGGGTATCAGCAAACAGATCAACGTCTTCCCGCAGTAAAGTAAGCACACTTGACTCAAGAGAGGATGCTAATCAGTCCATCCAGGAAACCTTTCAAAAAGCCAGACCAGAATAATACAGCTAGCTAGCCCTTTCCAGCCGGAGCATTCTCATTTCAAAATAATAGTTACGATGGTTTAAAGTTACACTATGCAGAAATTGCTCCGCCATTTCCTGGTTGCTAAAATTCTAATAGTTCACCTAATTTCACTTTATGTGACAAAATAAGCTAGTATAGAGTGGTGAATCATTGTAAATAATATAATATAATAATATGCCATTTAGCAGACACTTTTATCCAAAGCAACTTACAGTCATGCGTGCATAAACATTTTTGTGTATTGGACCATCTAAACCACTGTGAAATATATTTTCCTTAACCAAAAATATTGTATTTTCTGCTTTTTGAAGCTGGTTTACAAAACCGAAAATAAAAGACACAAAAACGAAATTTAACAACAGGAAGCATAGAAATGCCACACATAGAACAGGTCTACCACTTCTTAGACAGGCTTTCAATGAGAATTACAGATCTATAATTCACATTTCTATGTGAATTTGGTCAGGTCGCTCAAAAAGTTACATACTGACACTTTAAAGCATTAATAACACTGACGCCCAATCACCAATTTTATTTCAGAAAATTGCCATTTACACATGACAACATGAGCTACACACAGATATAATTGGTTTAAGGCTTTATGAGCGGGAACTTCTTTTTAAAACTTCAATGACAAGTCACGGAGCAAATCCTCCATTTACCTCACTGACCACGTTTACATGCACACCAATATCCCGTTATTATTCGGGATACTCAAGTATTCTGTTTTTGAGTTGTCGCATATAAAACATCATATCCTGTTTACAATAACCCGAAAAAAGCTTGTATTCCGATTACGAGAAATGCCTGGGATATGCTGATCTTAGGGATACTATGGCATGTAAACATCTTATCCCGTTTATTGTTGTTTTTGCGGTCTGCGTAGGCTCAGTTCCGCATATCATGAGTGTTGTTTGAGGATGTTTTCATCTGATTGTCAAACAAATCACTGCGCAGTTCAATTCACCGTAATTCCATAATAATATATTTTGCTGATACTCCGCACTGGACTGTATAGCCTACTGGCTACTTTCACCCCTAATTTAGTTTCTATTTATAATTTCCAACATTTGGTAGGCCATTTGTTTGTCAACTATAGTTAGATACAGTGCATTCGGGAAGTATTCAGACCCCACTTTTTCCGCATTTTGTTATGTTACAGCCTTATTCTAAAACGTATTAAATAAAAATTTTCCTCACCAATCTTCACGTAATACCCCATAATGACAAAGCGAAAACAGGTTTTTAGAAATGTTTGCAAATGTATTAAAAATAAAAAACTGAAAATCTTATTTACATAAGTATTCAGACCCTATGCCATGAGACTCGAAATTGAGCTTAGTTGCATCCTGTTTCCATTGATCATCCTTCAGATGTTTCTACAACTTGATTGGAGCCCACCTGTGGTAAATTCAATTGATTGGACATGATTTGGAAAGGCACACACTTGTCTATATAAGGTCCCACAGTTGACAGTACATGTCAGAGCAAAAACCAAGCCATGACTTCGAAAGAATTGTCCGTATAGCTCCGAGACAGGATTGTGTCGAGTCACAGATCTGGGGAGAGGGAGGATAATGAAAAGGGTCCTTCATGTGGTAGAGTACCCTGTAGACTTGCAACTGAGGGAGATAGAACTAAAGGCAAAATGGGAGCAACAGAAATTATAGCTCGAGCACAAGGAAAGGGAAAGAACATGTGGGGAGAGATTGGAGCAACAGAAATTACATGTGGTAGAGTACCCCGTAGACTTGCAACTGAGGGAGATAGAACTAAAGGCAAAGTTGGAGCAACAGAAATTAGAGTTTGAGCACAATGAAAAACAAGAAGAACATGAGCAGCCATTCGATTAAGAGAATTGAATCTGGAAGCACTCTGAATTCAGTCAGGCTGTCCTGCACCCTCAACAGAGTTTGATCTTGGTCAGAACAGCCGACTTGTACCACCTTTAAATGAAAAGGAGATGGACGTATATTTATATATTATTCTGTTTGAGCGGATTGCCACATCCCTAAAATGGCCGCATGATTTCTGGTCACTGCTCCTATAATATGTTATTGTGGGAAATCTCACAAACTGTATGCCGCTTCATCACTGGAGGCTTCGTGCCATGGATCATCACTGGAGGCTTCGTGCCATGGATCATCACTGGAGGCTTCGTGCCATGGATCATCACTGGAGGCTTTGTGCCATGGATCATCACTGGAGGCTTCGTGCCATTGATCATCACTGGAGGCTTCGTGCCATTGATCATCACTGGAGGCTTCGTGCCATGGATCATCACTGGAGGCTTCGTGCCATTGATCATCACTGGAGGCTTCGTGCCATTGATCATCACTGGAGGCTTCGTGCCATGGATCATCACTGGAGGCTTCGTGCCATGGATCATCACTGGAGGCTTCGTGCCATGGATCATCACTGGAGGCTTCGTGCCATTGATCATCACTGGAGGCTTCGTGCCATTGATCATCACTGGAGGCTTCGTGCCATGGATCATCACTGGAGGCTTCGTGCCATGGATCATCACTGGAGGCTTCGTGCCATGGATCATCACTGGAGCCCGGCAAGTGCGGGGTGCTGGCACAGGACGCACTGGGCTGTGAAGGCGCACTGGCGACACAGCGCATACAGCCGGCGCAGGATATACTGGGCCGTGGAGGCGCACTGGAGGTCTGGAGCGTAGAGCTGGCACAACCCGTCCTGGCTGGATGCTCACTTTAGCCCGGGCTGTGAATGCGCACTGGAGACAGTGCGTATCACCGCATTACAGGGTGCCTGAACGGTCAACCGCTCCCTAAAACGAGTGCGGGGAGTTGGCTCTGGTCTGAAACCTGGCTCCGCCAACCATCCTGTGTGCCCCCTTCAAACATTTTCTTGGGGCTGTCTCTCTGGCTTCCTTCATCGTCGCTGTTTATCCATTCCTGCCTGGGCTTCTTCCTTCGCCCAGGGTCCCTTACCGGCCAATATCTCCTCCCATGTCCAGAATGTCTTCCCCACCTGTGTTCAGCATGTGTGCTCCTCCTGGCCACGCTGCTTGGTCCGTTGGTGGTGGGATCTTCTGTCACGTCCGTTGTGTAAAGGATCGGACCAAGGTGCAGCATGGTATGCGTACATAGTCGTTTATTATTATAACCACCGACAAAATAACTAAATACAACAGAACGTGAAGTTCAAGAGGCTAAACATCACCACACCCGGCCAACATAGAAATAGATAAACTAGATATTTCCAAATCACACCCTGACCTAACCAAACAGAGAATACAGGTGATCTCTGAAATGCATGTCCTAAATACAAAGTGTTATGTTTGTGGCAAATCCAACACAACACATAACTGTATACCACTCTTCATATTTTCAAGCATGGTGGTAGCTGCATCATGTTATGGGTATCCTTGTCATCGGCAAAGAAGTACAGAGATTTTTAGGATAAAAAGAAATGGAATACAGCTATATCACAGGCAAAATCCTAGAAGAAAACCTGGTTGTCTGCTTCCAACAGACACTAGTAGACAAATTCACCTTTCAGCAGGACAATAACCTCAAACACAAGGTCAAATACACTGTAATTGTTTACCAAAATGCCACTGAATGTTCCTGAGTTGCCTAGTTACAGATTTGGCTTAAATTGGCTTGAGAATCTATGGCAAGACTCGAAAATGGCTAATGAGCAATTATCAACAACCAACTTGAAAGTGCTTGAATAATAAAAAAAATAAGCATGTGCAAATAATGTACAATGCAGGTGTGCAAAGCTCTTGATGACTTACCCAGAAATACTCACAGTTGTAATCGCTGCTAAAGGTGATTCTAACATGTATTGACTCAGGGGTGTTAATACTTATGTAAATTAGATATTTCTGTGTTTCATTTTCAATAAATTTGCAAGCATTTCTAAAAACATGTTTTCACTTTGTCATTATGGGGTTTTGTGTGTAGATGGGTGAGAACCCCCCCAATTGAATTCATTTTGAATTCAGGCTGTAATACAACAACATGTGGAATAAGTCAAGGGGTATGAATACTTTCTGCAGGCACTATACATCAACTGTGTTTGGTATTATAGCACTGCAATCACTGACCTGTTTGAATATACTGATTATTGCTGCAAGGACTCATTCACATAAACATAACGACACAACTATACAGTATGGGAGAGAAAAGTGTATTGTATCTTTGTCAAAGATACAAAATGTAAAGAATGACTTCTGATTTATTTTTTATTTTTTATCTCAGCATTCTTTTATTATAGAAACATGCAACATATCTCGATTCATCTGCTAAACATTACACAAACAAAGATGTACACGATTTATCATTAAGTACTTTTTAAAATAACAATTGTTTATAGGAAAATAAATGAACACATAAAAAAGAAATACAACTCATTGAATGAACATTATTTCTAATTGTGGTGATTGTTCCCAAATAAACTACAATAACTTTGAACACAAAGGGGGAATGGAAAGAAAAAGGATGGCGGGAGAGAAAGAGATGAAAGAGACAGGGAGAAAAGTGTAGAAAAAAGCGGGTTGAGAGAAAATTCTGTAATTTAATATCTGTGACCAATCTCTTTATATCATAAACGATTTGGATTTAATTAATATTAGGACTCTGTACCGCTTTGAAATCATCCATGAGCTCCTTCACTCTTATCATGTCTTCTTTCTGACAACATTTAGGACCATCAGATCCACAAAGTCCTCTGCTTCCACCTAGAGGAACAAAGGAGTGATTACAACTGTCACAGGGACGACAAAAAGCTAATAAGAATACTGGATGTTTTCTGGTCTATATTCGTTTATATGTTAACAGCATTTAACCAAGAGTTGAAGACATTTCAACTTGATCAAATATTTTAATGGAGAAAAAATATTTGAAATAGAGTTTGCGGCATATGCCAATGCCAAGATTTATGTTAGTTTTTTATATAGAAATATCACTTCTTATTTAATTTAAGATGTGGATTCCAAAAGGCTTTAAATATAAAGTCCTGCGTCCTTAAAAACACCAAAATATGAATCTTGAAAGGGAATTGTATGTATTTTGAACACTTTGCTTCAGTGGATGCAAGTGTTTTTGCCATGTCCCCGGGTGTTATTCATCAACTTCCACAATAAATATAAGCCATAAAATATTTAATCTTTCTTCAATATTTTATAGTCCAAGTTAAATTCTCTCATCAATAATGTTTTTTATTAATTATTATTGTATTTAAGATGTTCTGTGTGTCCCTGATATCACTTTCCACCCTGTTAGTTTGTTGTAAATCTCCATTTAAGAAAACAACCCTTTCCTACAGTGACACCACATTCAGGAAGTGGCATACTTTCTTTGGTGGGAAAACAATGGTCTAAAGCTACATGAAAATTAACCACATTTCAAAATGTTAAAATATGTTTGATAGAGAAGTTAAAATCATGTTCAAGTGTCCAACATTATGCTAGCTCAAACTTGCTCACTCACAATAATATGGCTAATTTAGCCAACAAATGTCCACCCAGTTAGTTTCCACCCTGTTAGGATTATGCACCTACTAACACGTTGGAAAATGCACCAAAAAAATTAAGTTTGACCAATATATTTTTCTGAAAGTCATACGTCCATTTTCTGATAGAATACTACACTAAATTATTATTATTTTTCTCCAAAAGTTATGAGGTCCAAAATGCACCACATTGTAGAAATGACCCGGCTAATACAATTTCCTAAAATATGTCCGACATGGCATTGGGTTTCATCTTGTTTCATTACTCAGGGTTGTACAGTACAGTTCTGAGGACGCTGAAAAGTTGATCACCTACAGTATCAGCAGAATTATTGTTGCAATGTGTGACGGCACCGTCAGTGTTTTATCCGAACATGTCTTTTTTTTTTTTTTTTTTTATGCAATGAAACGTGCAATTGTGCTTGTTTCTTTCACCGTGGCAAAACATTCAGAACTTCAGTGCCCGTATAAGTCGGAACGCTGTGGAGAAATATGTATGAAAATGAAAAAGTATGCACTCACTAACTGTAAGTCGCTTGGATAAGAGCGTCTTCTAAATGACTAAAATGTAAATGTTAAAGGAATATACAGGTATCTGCCTAAATAAAGTATCTTAATAGGGAGTTGAGCCCCCACAAGCTACCAGAACAGCTTCAATGTACCTTGACATATATTCTACAATTGTCTGGAACTCTATTGGAGTTCTTATACTAATAATAAATAAATTCCATAATTTAGTGTTTTGTTGATTGTAGTCAAACGCTGCCTCAGGCGCGGCTCCAGAGTCTCCTATAAGTGTTCCATTGGTTTGAGATCTGGCGACAGACAAACACCCTTTAAAGGCCCTGTGCTCCGTTGAGACCCCTCTTTCAAAGTCACTGAGATCTCTTCTAGCCATGCTAGCCAAAATAATGGGCACCTGGGCATTTTAATACATGACCCTAAGCATGACGGGATGTTTTAATCACTTAATTAACTCAGGAACCACACCTGTGTGGAAGCACCTGCTTTCAATATACTTTGTTCCATCATTTACTCAAGGGTTTCCTTTATTTTGGCAGTTACCTGTATGTAAAAAGCAGTTGATGTATCTTGATTTTAAAATATCTGTTGTACATTTACCAAAGTAACAAGTTCTGTGTTTTTAAAGAAATGACTGATTCATATTTTCTTCTCACGCTTTAAGAGTTGTGATGGTGACCAGCACACAATGCTGGCCTCAGATGATGATGGTATGTATGGAAACACAGAATAAACTGACCCAAGCTATATTATTTAATTTAAATCTCAATTTAAGAGGATACATTTAGTAAGATATCAATTGTTGTCCCTTAACTGCTGGGATGAATAATACACATTTGTTTAAGTAATTTTATTGTCAATAAAGTTTGTTTCTCTCTCATTATTCCTTCACCAGTGCTGCCCCCTCCTGGTGACATCCAGGTCCTGTTGCTGACGTCAGACTCAGTGTCTCTGAGCTGGAGTTCTCCTCAGGGGCTGACAGGACCACAGACATTCAGAGTGACCTGGGGGTGTGACGGTGAAACAAGCTCAACAAGAGTGAAAGGTGGGCATCATCTTGAAATAAGCAGTCTCCAACCTGGTAAAAAGTACCAGTTCAACGTGGCTACAGAAGGAGAAGATGGAAGCCAAAGCAGATGTGTCTCAGTATCCCTATCCACAGGTACAGTAGGCTAACTTGTGTTTTTATTCATTGCTAGAGACATTTTTGGACTCTCTGTCAAAAACAGCACATCCTCTATTCTAAACAAATCTTGATTTTTGTTCCAGTGGTCCCACCCAGAGATTTAAAGATAGACCATTTGGAAGAGACCTCCTTCACTCTCCACTGGTCCAATGCTGAAGGGATGGAGAAAGTCCCACAGCGCTTCTTCATATCCAACTGCATCCCAGGAAGAGACCCCCTCGCAGCCATTACTGACGACTGCCACAAAACCTTCTCAAACCTGCAACCTGGCACCGAGTACACTGTTAGTGTTTCAACTGTGCTGAGCAATGGGGAACAGAGTGAACCTGTCTCTACAACAATCTGCACTAGTAAGAGATCTTCCCCCAATTACAGCTCATTATGGCTTTACCAGAAACTACAGTGATTTTGTTGCATTACAAATAACATTTTTGTTTTGTTGTTAGTGTTCTGTTCTGTTTTTTTCTTTGTTTTGTTTTTTCCCCATATCAAAAGCCTTGGATTTTTGTACTTTTCCACCTGTAAGGCTATAAACATTTTATTAAATTTTTTGAAAATGAGGTGAGCTAAAATTTAAGGTAAAGCTAGGGCTTGCATGTACAGTAACAAACAGTTACATGACCTTTCAACATCTTCATATCAGAACCATGGACAGTGTCGTGACTTGACTTCAACATTAACCTGAGGACTGTTATTTATCGAATCAACTATGATTAATTGTTACCCGATTAAATTAATAATGTAACAATTAACTCATAGGGATCTGGGGCACCACGATAGTGGTTCTTTAAAGAGTCACCATCTCCCAAATTAAACTCTAAAAGGTCTTTACCTATCACATCTATAAACAGTCAACGTATTAATCATAACCTCGTATCATATCATTATTCTGAACAGTCATAACCTCCTTTCATCTGCAAAAACCAGAGCCTTACTTATGATTCAGTACTACAGAAATTAGTTTAATTATTTATTTAGTAGCTAATTAAATGGGAACACAGGATAAACACACCCACTCTGGATAAGAGCGTCTGCTAAATGACATAAATGTAATGTAAATGTAATTGACTGGAAACTTAATGTGATGAAAACAGGTCCCTAGTGGAATGACAACAACATTGATGCTTGTTAAAGAAGAGAGGGAGAGAATCACTTAACATTGCCACACAGTGGCGGCTCCTGAAAAAATTCTCAGGGGGGGCAATTTTTCTGATGATTTAGGTGACCTACACACATTTTAAAAAAGATATGTCCAGCAACAACATGAAGACAGGGGCAGCATATAAGTCAATACCAGAAGCATTTATTGACTGATCTCAAAAGTGTAGGCTTACCAGAGTTGGTGGAGCCCTCAGTTTCATCTTTGCCTCGCAAAGCTAACTCAAACACTCCGCAAAACTTCACACACTGGATTAGCCGGCTGAGGATGTGGCGGTTCTTGCTAATGTCGTAGTAAATATATTTGTTATAGTGAATATGGAATATGATATGTTGAGTAAAATGTTGTGCTAAGATCTATTTAGGTCAGGAGCTGGTTATAAGTTCTGTTCCTATCCAATAACAATGGACAAAAGGGTCCTATCTTGTCAGCCTTGTCAGCAGGTGGCCAAGGACAACACCCACGCCATAGGCCTCTCAGTTCTTCCAACTCACGAGTTCTTGCTCTGAGGACACACACACACACACACACAAACACACACACACACACATCATCACTGTTAAACACACACACACACACACACATCATCACTGTTAAACACACACACACACACACACAAAAATCCCCTCTCTTAGGCTGAACATTTGAAGACAGAGAACCCGACTCAGAGCCAATGCAACAGTGACACTAGCCTGGAGGTGACTCGCCCAACTCATCAGGACCAATCAGAAGATCAGAACTACTAGATTCAACCTACTTCATTTATTGCATAAAATGTCTGCACACAATGAAACATTGTCTTCAGATAACGAACGGGTCCGTGCACGCGATTCCAGATATCTTTACCTCTGAATAAACTGCCTTTATTATACCATATCCACCCTGTCCAAAGTCTCTACTTGGTCTCAGTTCTCCAGTAAACTTGTGATTATCAACACTAACCTCATCGTTGTGGCGGCGGACAGCTAGCCTGTATCCCTCATCCAGTTGAGTGGCAATGTTCACTCCCAAAGCAGACCATCTCAAACAGCTATCCATGTGGGTCTTTGACAGCTCATGTTTCTTAATCTTTCCTGAAAGATGGTGCATGTCCGTTACACACCAGTCGCTGTCCAAGCGGTGCTGTCTGCCGTGCCGCCTTCAGGGTGAAAGAGTAAGCAGGGGGGTAGCAGAAGACTGCATTAGCTACATCGCAGCCTGCTAGCCAGGTTTTTCGTTCGTACTAATTTTTGGAAAATCCTCGGGTGTAGGACTTTCCGCCTTTAGTAGAAACCTGTTGAATTATTAAATTTGGTCTGGGAGGTCCTAATTGTTTCGTTGCCAATTTATCTTGATTTGTTCGCCGACAAAAAGTAACTTATTTCAAAGAGACAATCGAAGTTGCACTGAACGCTATAGCAATCTTACCAGTAGTACGTGAATTGATTGACGCTGCTACCCGCTCTTTTCTTAGTTACGTTCATGGTTACGTTACGTATGACGACAAGCGCGTAAGTGCAAGCCCTCAGAAACCCATAGAGATTGTATTGAAAGCTCTGATATTTGAAAAAAATAGATTTTACATGGGAGTCTATGACAGACTTCTGGGCGATTTTCAACCTGACTGAAATCGCCCCAAAAGGGGGGGGGGCCATTTGAAGCACGACTTTAGCCTGATTGGACATTTAGTGGCAGATCAGACCAGACGTCTAGATTACAACACTGATAACTACTGTTGCCGTGATATAATTGATTCGAAAAAAAATCCCTTCCTTTTCCCATTTGGCAGTGCGTCGCCCATATCGCCCTATTGAACACACCGCCCCTGTTGCCACATTCGGAAACTACTCTCCTCTACTGTAACCATATACTTTGCACACGAACCGCCGCCCTCTTTGAAATGCCTGGATCGCCATGTGTCTCTCTCGGTGGACAGGGCCGCCTTGGAAAGGTAGATGGGCCTTTTCGTGGCACGCTTTTAAGGCTCTGATTCTCCGAAAGGGTTCCAACAAGTCTTCTGTTTTTTTCCTCTGTAGTTGTCTGGTATCCGGTGACTTGTCATGTAGTCCTGAACAGAACTACAGAATTGATTTTCCTTCCATACGCTCTTGAAGTTGCTTCTTTGAAGATAGGCTAGCCAGCCGTATTGATGGTTCCCCAGTGGGGTGATGAGAGTAGCGTAATACGGTGGTTTGAGCAGGTTAGCAGATGGTCCTACTTAAATTCGCTTTCGAAGATGCCTTAATTAGGGCAGCTAATCAGCCGTACCAGTGACTGTCCGGGAGGTGAGTTTATTTTCTTCACCTCGTGTTGAGATTCAAAGTTCCAACCATTTGAAACATATAGTGGCTGCTTCACGTTTTTCTGGTCTAGTATGTTCATTTATTTCCTCCCCCATTTATACACTCTGAAAGGGGCGGTTCCGTCAGGCTGACACGCTCTCTGACCTCACTTCGGGAAGGTGACTAGTAACTGTGCAAAGTTGTGAAAAACCTTTATCTCTCAGAGCTTCTCAAATCACATCCCTCTCTTAACACAAATACTTTCATCATTTTTCATATTACATGCACAACGCATATGATGGACACTTCGTAAATGTAGTGGGTATACTTTCCAAGTTACAGTATTTCCTTTATATAAATGTTTAATGACAACACAAAATAACAAACAGAATGACCTTAGTTTCCATCATATGGATCGCCTCTGACCATTCCCCACGTTCTACGTTCTAAATATTGTTCCAGTATTCACTTTTGAAAGTGTTAAAGTTTCAGCTGGAAAAAGTCTGTTGAAACAGACATTCCTTTGGTGGATGTTGAGAGGGAGAGCCTGAATGTTCTCCTTTGATTTACTACAGGGCGTGAGCTGTTAACCCCTCCTAGTTCTTTCCTTCCCCCTCTACTGGTGATTGGTCTGATTGAAGTTATTAATTTCAAACCTGATCTGACCTATTTGTATTCTCATGGACAGTCATTACAACAACCACATCATATTTAGCTTACGTTGATTGGACAAAATCGTTTTTTGGTATCTTTTAGTTGTCACTGTATTCAACTAAGCAGAGGTGATTTGATGTTGAAGTTGAAATGGTGCTGGAATAGTGGATGCAGCTCCTGTTTTCTTTGCAACTTGCGGTAACTCTTCATGGTTCTAAATCAATAGTTGTTTAGTGGTCCTAAAATGTTAAACATTAACTTGCTTGACCATGCTGTAGGTCATGTTACTGTACATGCAATATGCTTTGTGGACTTCACTGGACAGAGGTTGCTCTCTGGGTAAAAATGTGATTACTTGATGAGAGAACAGTGTGTGCAGCCTGAAGCTTTTTTTGCTTGCACTCTGTCCCTATAGTCCCATCATGCAGCCCGTATGTTTTAGTTTGTAAGACATTCTAAGGTTTCTGTAATTCACAACTAAAGTTGCCAAATAACTTTAAATCTAGCATATAGGATCTGTTTCAAATGATCACTTTTACGCTCAGCATAGCCACTTCATATGCGCATGGGCTCTGGATTGGGAGAAATATCCTTTCTATTTTATTCACATAAATTCAATTATATTCTTCTTACTATAAAATAATTGCATGAGACTTGAGCATATCTTGTCTGCTAAATGAACAAGCCTACAACCTATGGCATGGTGCATAGCCAGATAATATACAGTAGGCCAACTCTTCTGTTCTTCCGAAAGACATTTTCTTCATATCATGTTTCTTTAGTCCTGCCTAAAATAAATCATTGATTTATTGTGATGGTGTATATTAAATCATTTAGACTTCTTAAAATTGTTGATGTTTCAAAGGCACTCATCATAGCCCAGGTGTTTATTTGCATGAATCACTGGACACAACAGGCGATTTTTAGAGACAGGCTTCTATTTGAGCCAGGCTTCTATTTCTTTAATGCACACAGCTTTTACTCATTTGCATAGTCAATTTTTGAATTCCACAGGGATGCGGGCCCATGTTGACTCCAATGCTTCCCATAGTTGTGTCAAGTTGGCTGGATGTCCATTGGGTGGTAGACCATTCTTGATACATACGTGAAACTGTTGAGTGTGAAAAAACCAGCACCGTCGCAGTTCTTGACCCAAATTTATGTTCCTGGCACATACCATACTCCGTTCAAAGCACTTAAATATTTTGTCTTGCCCATTCACCCTAAGAATGGCACTTGTATAAAATCCATGTCTCAATTGTCTCAAGGCTTAAAAATCCTTTAACCTGTCTCCTCCCCTTCATCTACACTGATTGAAGAGGATTTAACAAGTGACATCAATAAGGGAGCATAGCTTTCATCTGGATTCACCTGGTCAGTCTTTCATGGAAAGTGCAGATATCCTTAATGTTTTGTAAACTCAGTGTATATCTGGAGGTAAACTGTAGCCCTGACAATAATGTATTTATTTTCCCTTAGTACTTCCTGCTCCAGAGCAGCTGAATGTTGACTCAGTGGACACCACATCAGCTGCTGTTAGCTGGAGCCAGCCACCAGGATTGGACCAAACCCAACATCATTACCAGATCTCCTACCGCTGTCCAGGGACAGAACCACACATCACTACCACATCTTCACACAGCATCACTCTCTCTGACCTGAAACCTGCTACTGAATACTCTGTAACTGTCTGCACTATGCTGGAAAATGGAAAGCAAAGTCAACTGGTGTTAACAACCCTCACCACAGGTAAGTACCCTATTTAAGTATTATTTCTGGTTATCAAAATGACTATGTGAATTCCCCAGATCTCTAAATGCAGTTTGGTAGTGAAATCAATAATAGTTGTTTATACAGGTCATTCTGAAAGTATACAGACCCCTTCACTTTTTCCACATTTTGTTACATTACAGCCTTAATAAAAAATTTATAAAATATATTTTGTTTCATCAATCTACACACAGTACCCCATAATGACAAAACACAAACTGGTTATTAGAATTTGTTGCAAATATATTACAAATAAAAAAGTATTCAGACCCTTTGCTATGAGACTTGAACTTGAGCTCAGGTGCATCCTGTTTCCATTGATCCTCCTTGATATGTTTCCACAACTTGATTAGAGTTCACCTGTGGTAAATTCAATTGATTGGACATGATTTGGAAAGGCACACACCTGTCTATATAAAAGGTCCCACAGTTGACAGTGCGTGTCAGAGCAAAAACCAAGCCATTTGGTGGAAGGAATTGACCGTAGAGCTCCGAAACAGGATTGTGTCGAGGCACAGATCTAGGGAAGGGTACCAAAACATGTCTGCTGCATTGAAGGTCCCCAAGAACACAGTGGCTTCCATCATTCTTAAATGGAAGAAGTTTGGAACCGCCAAGACGCTTCCTAGAGCTGGCCACCTGGCCAAAACTGAGCAATCAGGGGAGAAGGGCCTTAGTCAGGTAGTTGACCGAGAACCTGATGGTCACTCTGAAAGTGCTCCAGAGTTCCTCTGTAGAGATTGGAGAACCTTCCAGAAAGACCACCATCTCTGCAGCACTCCACCAATCAGGCATTTATGGTAGGGTGGCCAGACGGAAGCCACTCCTCAGTAAAAGGCACATGAAAGCAAGATTCTCTGGTCTGATGAAACCAAGATTTAACTATTTGGCCTGAATGCGAATCATCACATCCGTACGGTGAAGCATGGTGGTGGCAGCATCATGCTGTGGGGATGGTTTTCAGCGGCAGGGACTGGGAGACTAGTCAGGATCGAGGGAGAGATTAACGGAGCAAAGTACAGAAAGATCCTTGATGAAAACCTGCTCCAGAGCGCTCAGGACCTCAGACTGGGGAGTGGCTTCGGGAAAAGTCTCTGAATGTCCTTGAGTGGCCCAGCCAGAGCCCGGACTTGAACCCTATCAAACATCTCTGGAGAGACCTTAAAATAGCTGTGTAGTGACGCTCCCCATCCAACCTGATAGAGCTTGAGAGGATCTAAAAAGAATGGGAGAAACTCTCCAAATACAGGTGTGCCAAGCTTGAAGACTCGAGGCTGTAATCGCTGCCAAAGGTGCTTCAACAAAGTACTCAGTAAAGGGGCTGAATACTTATGTAAATGTGATATTTCCGTTTATTTTATTTTATACATTTGCTAAAATTTGTAAAAACCTGGTTTTTCTTTGTCATTATGGGATATTGTGTGTAGATTGACAAGAGGGAAAAAACAATTTAATTAATTTTAGAATAAGGCTGTAACGTAACAGAATGTGGAAAAGGTCAAGGGGTCTGAATACTTCGCGAATGCACTAATATCTGAGTTCATGCTTTCTTCCATTCCTGTGAGTCATTAAGTCAAGGAGTTGATCTGCCTCTGGTTGCTTTAACTTTATCAGTAGTACAGTGTTAAACACTTGTTATTGTGGAGATGAATTACAGTGCCTTGCAACAGTATTCATCCCCCTTGGCGTTTTTCCTATTTTGTTGCATTACAACCTGTAATTTAAATTGATTTGGATTTCATGTAATGGGCATACACAAAATAGTCCAAATTGGTGAAGTGAAATGAAAAAAATTACTTGTTTAAAAAAATTATAGAAAATAAATAACGGAAAAGTGGTATGTGCATATGTATTCACTCCCTTTGCTATGAAGTCCCTAAATAAGATCTGGTGCAACCAAATACCTTCAGAAATCACATAATTAGTTAGATTGCACACAGGTGGACTTTATTTAAGTGTCACATGATCTGTCACATGATCTCAGTGTATTTATACACCTGTTCTGAAAGGCCCCAGAGTCTGCAGCACCACCAAGCAAGCGGCACCATGAAGACCAAGGAGCTCTCCAAACAGGTCAGGGACAAAGTTGTGGAGAAGTACAGATCAGGGTTGGGTTATAAAAAAATATCAGAAACTTTGAACATCCCACAGAGCACCATTAAATCCATTATAAAAAAATTGAAAGAATATGGCACCACAACAAACCTGCCAAGAGAGGGCCGCCCACCAAAACTCACGGACCAGACAAGGAGGGAATTAATCAGAGAGGCAACAGAGACCAACGATAACCCTGAAGGAGCTGCAAAGCTCCACAGCGGAGATTGGACTATCTGTCCATAGGACCACTTTAAGCCGTACACTTCACAGAGCTGGGCTTTACAGAAGAGTGGTCAGAAAAAAGCCATGCTTAAAGAAAAAAATAAGCAAACACATTTGGTGTTTGCCAAAAGACATGTGGGAGACTCCCCAAACATATGGAAGAAGGTACTCTGGTCAGATGAGACTAAAATTGAGCTTTTTGGCCATCAAGGAAAACGCTATGTCTGCCGCAAACCCAACACCTCTCATCACCCCGAGAACAGCATCCCCACAGTGAAGCATGGTGGTGGCAGCATGCTGTGGGGATGTTTTTCATCGGCAGGGACTGGGAAACTGGTCAGAATTGAAGGAATGATTGATGGCGCTAAATACAGGGAGTTTCAATCTTCCACGGATTTGAGACTGGGACGGAGGTTCACCTTCCAGCAGGACATTGGCCCAGCGTCGTCCAGGGTAGGGGAGGGAATGGCCGGCAGGGATGTAGCTCAGTTGGTAGAGAATGGCGGTTGCAACGCCAGGGTTTTGTGTTCGATTACCACGGGGGCCAGTATGAAAAATTAAAAAAGAATGTATGCACTCACTAACTGTAAGTCGCTCTGGATAAGAGCGTCTGCTATATGACTAAAATGTAAATGAAAATATAAATTTAACCCTAAGCATACTGCTAAAGCAACACTCGAGTGGTTTAAGGGAAAACATTTAAATGTCTTGGAATAGCCTAGTCAAAGCCCAGACCTAAATCCAATTGAGAATCTGTGGTATGACTTAAAGATTGCTGTACACCAGCGGAACCCATCCAACTTGAAGGAGCTGGAGCAGTTTTGCCTTGAAGAATAGGCAAAAATCCCAGTTGATACATTTACATCATTTAGCAGACGCTCTTATCCAGAGCGACTTACAAATTGGTGCATTCAATTAATGATAGCCAGTGGGACAACCACATCAACAAAAAAAAATATGGGGGGGGGGGGGGGTTAGAAGGATTACTTTATACTATTCCAGGTATTCCTTAAAGAGGTGGGGTTTCAAGTGTCTCCGGAAGGTGGTCAGTGACTCCGCTGTCCTGGCGTCGTGGGGGAGCTTGTTCCACCATTGGGGTGCCAGAGCAGCAAATAGCTTTGACTGGGCTGAGTGGGAACTGTGCTTCCGTAGAGGTAGGGGAGCTAACAGGCCAGAGGTGGATGAACGTAGTGCCCTCGTTTGGGTGTAGGGTCTGATCAGAGCCTGAAGGGAAGGAGGTGCCGTTCCCCTCACAGCTCCATAGGCAAGCACCATGGTCTTGTAGCAGATGCGAGCCTCAACTGGAAGCCAGTGGAGTGTGCGGAGGAGTGGGGTGACATGAGAGAACTTGGGAAGGTCGAACACCAGACGGGCTGCGGCGTTCTGGATAAGTTGTAGGGGTTTAATGGCACAGGCAGGGAGCCCAGCCAACAGCGAGTTGCAGTAATCCAGACGGGAGATGACAAGTGCCTGGATTAGGACCTGTGCCGCTTTCTGTCTAAGGTAGGGTCGTATTTTGCGAATGTTGTAGAGCATGCACCTGCAGGATCGGGTCACCGCTTTGATGTTAGCGGAGAACGACAGGGTGTTGTCCAGGGTCCAAGCTTATAGAGACATACCCCAAGAGACTAGCAGCTGTAATAGCTCTACAAGGGGGCTCTACAAAGTATTGACTTTGGGGGGTGAATAGTTATGCAAGTTTTATTTCTTGTTTGTTTCACAATAAAACATATTTTGCATCTTCAGTGGTAGGCATGTTTTGTAAATCAAATGATACAAACCCCCAAAAAATCTAATTTAATTTTTGGTTGTAAGGCAACAAAATAGGAAAAATGCCAAGGGGGGGGTGAATACTTCCGCAAGCCACTATATAATCACACCATTCTTTTAATTCATGTAATTTAATGAATATAGCAGAAACTCTTCATTTCTGTTACATTACAAATCTAACCAATGTTGTGTGTCTTCTATTGTTTTTTTAACGTATTTCTTCCCATATCAAAAGGAATTGCACGCCGGCCATTTCTACTTTTCCTCCTGTAATATATTTCTGGAGTTAAACTGTATCATTAACAATAATGTGTTTCCACTAGTTATCCCTGCTCCAGACCAGCTGAATGTTGACTCAGTGAAGAACACATCAGCTGCTGTTAGCTGGAGCCAGCCACCAGGATTGGACCAAACCCAACATCATTACCAGATCTCCTACCGCTGTCCAGGGACAGAACCACACATCACTACCACATCTTCACACAGCATCATTCTCTCTGACCTGCAATGTGCCACTCAGTACTCTGTCACTGTCTGCACTGTGCTGGAAAATGGAAAGAAAAGTCAACTGGTGTCAACAACCCTCACCACAGGTAAGGAAGTACCCTACTAAAGTATTATGTCTGGTGTCAAACTTTGACTAGTTATCAAAAAGACTAATGTAAATTAACAAATCATAATGGATGTGTCGGTTTTAAGTTCCCAAAAGACAAACACAATGTCATCGCTCACAGAAAAGGGAACTAACAAAGATAATCACTTCAAAAACAGAAAGGGTTTCAAAAGAGGTTCTGAAAGGCACCATGGGGGTGCCCACTGAAAGATGGCAAAGCCACTAGTAAGGGGTTCTAAAAGACACCCACCATGGATGCCCACTAAGGTTTACCTCCAAAAAGACAAACTAAAAGACAAAACCACACCAACTCAGGATCTGGAGTAAAAAGGATATGGAGCTAAATAAACAGGAGTTTCTGGCTAAATGCCATGGCCACCCTAACATGAGGTGTAGTTCTCCCAACATCTCTCCAATTGATGCACTGGGCCAGCAGCTCTTAAAGGGCCAGCAGCTCTTAAAGGGCCAGCATAGCTGTAACACATACTCACTAACGAGGTGACTCCAAACAGAGCGCCCAACCTAGTCAACCTCGAAATGGATCGAGAAACCGAAACCCGTAACAGAACAGAAACCCGTAACATTCAGCATGGGATGTAATGGTACAGTATCTTCCCTGATGAGAAATATATTATGGTAAATTCCCCAGATGTTGTAATGCAGTTTGGTGCTGAAATCAATAAACGTTGTTTATAGTACAGTATCTGAATTCATGCTTTCTTCCATTCATGTGAGTCATTATGTCAAGGAGTTGATCTGCCTCTGCTTGCTTTAACTTTATCAGTAGGACAGTGTTAAACACTTGTTATTGTGGAGATGATTTACAGTGCCTTGCAACAGTATTTATCCCCCTTGGCGTTTTTCCTATTTTGTTGCATTACAACCTGTAACTTAAATTGATTTGGATTTCATGTAATGGACATGCACAAAATAGTCCAAATTGGTGAAGTGAAATGAAAAAAATTGTTTGTTAAAAAAATTATAGAAAATAAATAACGGAAAAGTGGTTTGTGCATATGTATTCACTCCCTTTGCTATGAAGTCCCTAAATAAGATCTGGTGCAACCAAATACCTTCAGAAATCACATAATTAGTTAGATTGCACACAGGTGGACTTTATTTAAGTGTCACATGATCTGTCACATGATCTCAGTGTATATATACACCTGTTCTGAAAGGCCCCAGAGTCTGCAGCACCACCAAGCAAGCGGCACCATTAAGACCAAGGAGCTCTCCAAACAGGTCAGGGACAAAGTTGTGGAGAAGTACAAATCAGGGTTGGGTTATAAAAAAATATCTGAAACTTTGAACATCCCACAGAGCACCATTAAATCCATTATAAAAAAATGGAAAGAATATGGCACCACAACAAACATGCCAAGAGAGGGCCGCCCACCAAAACTCACGGACCAGACAAGGAGGGAATTAATCAGAGAGGCAACAGAGACCAACGATAACCCTGATGGAGCTGCAAAGCTCCACAGCGGAGATTGGACTATCTGTCCATAGGACCACTTTAAGCCGTATACTTCACAGAGCTGGGCTTTACGGAAGAGTGGCCAGAAAAAAGCCATTGCTTAAAGAAAAAAATAAGCAAACACATTTGGTGTTTGCCAAAAGACAAGTGGGAGACTCCCCAAACATATGGAAGAAGGTACTCTGGTCAGATGAGACTAAAATTGAGCTTTTTGGCCATCAAGGAAAACGCTATGTCTGCCGCAAACCCAACACCTCTCATCACCCGGAGAATAGCATCCCCACAGTGAAGCATGGTGGTGGCAGCATGCTTTGGGGATGTTTTTCATCGGCAGGGACTGGGAAACTGGTCAGAATTGAAGGAATGGTTGATGGCGCTAAATACAGGGAATTTCTTGAGGGAAACCTGTTTCAATCTTCCAGGGATTTGAGACTGGGACGGAGGTTCACCTTCCAGCAGGACATTGGCCCAGCGTCGTCCAGGATAGGGGAGGGAATGGCCGGCAGGGATGTAGCTCAGTTGGTAGAGCATGGCGTTTGCAACGCCAGGGTTTTGTGTTCGATTACCACGGGGGCCAGTATGAAAAATTAAAAAAGAATGTATGCACTCACTAACTGTAAGTCGCTCTGGATAAGAGCGTCTGCTAAATGACTAAAATGTAAATGTAAATTTAACCCTAAGCATACTGCTAAAGCAACACTCGAGTGGTTTAAGGGGAAACATTTAAATGTCTTGGAATGGCCTAGTCAAAGCCCAGACCTCAATCCAATTGAGAATATGTGGTATGACTTAAAGATTGCTGTACACCAGCGGAACCCATCAAACTTGAAGGAGCTGGAGCAGTTTTGCCTTGAAGAATGGGCAAAAATCCCAGTTGATACATTTACATCATTTAGCAGACGCTCTTATCCAGAGCGACTTACAAATTGGTGCATTCAATTTATGATAGCCAGTGGGACAACCTATTTTTTTTATTGGGGGGTGGGGGAGGGGGGGTTAGAAGGATTACTTTATACTATTCCATGTCTTCCTTAAAGAGGTAGGGTTTCAAGTGTCTCCGGAAGATGGTCAGTGACTCCGCTGTCCTGGCGTCGTGGGGGAGCTTGTTCCACCATTGGGGTGCCAGAGCAGCAAATTGCTTTGACTGGGCTGAGCGGGAACTGTGCTTCCGCAGAGGTAGGGGAGCTAACAGGCCAGAGGTGGATGAACGTAGTGCCCTCGTTTGGGTGTAGGGTCTGATCAGAGCCTGAAGGGAAGGAGGTGCCATTTCCCTCACAGCTCCGTAGGCAAGCACCATGGTCTTGTAGTAGATGCGAGCATCAACTGGAAGCCAGTGGAGTGTGCGGAGGAGTGGGGTGACATGAGAGAACTTGGGAAGGTCGAACACCAGACGGGCTGCGGCGTTCTGGATAAGTTGTAGGGGTTTAATGGCACAGGCAGGGAGCCCAGCCAACAGCGAGTTGCAGTAATCCAGACGGGAGATGACAAGTGCCTGGATTAGGACCTGTGCCGCTTTCTGTGTAAGGTAGGGTCGTACTTTGCGAATGTTGTAGAGCATGCACCTGCAGGATCGGGTCACCGCTTTGATGTTAGCGGAGAACGACAGGGTGTTGTCCAGGGTCCAAGCTTATAGAGACATACCCCAAGAGACTAGCAGCCGTAATAGCTCTACAAGGGGGCTCTACAAAGGATTGACTTTTGTTTCACAATAAAACATATTTTGCATCTTCAGTGGTAGGCATGTTTTGTAAATCAAATGATACAAACCCCCAAAAAATCTATTTTAATTTTTGGTTGTAAGGCAACAAAATAGGAAAAATGCCAAGGGGGGGGGTGAATACTTCCGCAAGCCACTATATAATCACACCATTCTTTTAATTCATTTAATTTAATGAATATAGCAGAAACTCTTCATTTTTGTTACATTACAAATCTAACCTATGTTGTGTGACTTCTGCCTTAGCCTATATTTTCCCATATCAAAATGAATTGCAAGATGACCTTGATTTTTCAAGTACTATTTTACTTTTCCTTCTGTAGTTTCTAGAGATTAACAACAGCCCTGACAATTTATTTTCCCTCAGTACCTCCTGCTCCGGACCTGTTAACTGTTGACACCACATCAGGTACTGTTAGCTGGAGCCAACCACCAGGATTGGACCAAACCCAACATCATTACCAGATCTCCTACCACTGTCCATGGACAGAACCACACATCACTACCACATCTTCACCCAGCATCACTCTCTCTGACCTGCAATGTGGTACTCAGTACTCTGTCACTGTCTGCACTGTGCTGGAAAATGGAAGGCAAAGTCAACTGGTGTCAACAACCCTCACCACAAGTAAGGAAGTACACTACTTAAGTATTATGTCTGGTGTCAAAGATGATTAAACTTTAACTAGTTATCAAAATAACTATGAACTAATCATAATGGATGTGTCAGCATTGGATGTAAAGGTACAGTATCTTCCCTGATGAGAAATATATGATGGTGAATTCCCCAGATCTCATCATGCAGTTTGGTGCTGAAATCATTAATGCTTCCCATTAGTGTGAGTCAATATATCAAGTAGTTGATCTGCCTCTGCTTGCTTTAACTTTATCAGTACTACAGTGTAAAACACTTCTTATTGTGGAGAGTATTTATAATCACAGCATTCTTTATATAGAAACAAATTGGTGTGGCGGTGACAATGTAGCAGCACCGTTAATAAATGAATACAGCAGAAACCCCTAATTTATGTTACTTTACAAATCTAACCAATGTTGTGTGACTTCTATTGTTTTTTAAACGTATTTCTTCCCATATCAAAAGGAATTGTAAGCCGGCCATTTCTACTTTTCCTCCTGTAATATATTTCTGGAGTTAAACTGTATCATTAACAATAATGTGTTTCCACTAGTTATCCCTGCTCCAGACCAGCTGACTGTTGACTCAGTGAAGAACACATCAGCTGCTGTTAGCTGGAGCCAGCCACCAGGATTGGACCAAACTCAACATCATTACCAGATCTCCTACAGCTGTCCAGGGACAGAACCCCACAACACTACCACATCTTCACACAGCATCAGTCTTTCTGACCTGCAATGTGGTACTCAGTACTCTGTCACTGTCTGCACTGTGCTGGAAAATGGAAAGAAAAGTCAACTGGTGTCAACAACCCTCACCACAGGTAAGGAAGTACCCTACTAAAGTATTATGTCTGGTGTCAAACTTTGACTAGTTATCAAAAAGACTAATGTAAATGAACAAATCATAATGGATGTGTCGGTTTTAAGTTCCCAAAAGACAAACACAATGTCATCGCTCACAGAAAAGGGAACTAACAAAGATAATCACTTCAACAACTAAACCAAAAACAGAAAGGGTTTCAAAAGGGGTTCTGAAAGGCACCATGGGGGTGCCCACTGAGAGATGGCAAAGCCACTAGTAAGGGGTTCTAAAAGACACCCACCATGGATGCCCACTAAGGTTTACCTCCAAAAAGACAAACTAAAAGACAAAACCACACCAACTCAGGATCTGGAGTAAAAAGGATATGGAGCTAAATAAACAGGAGTTTCTGGCTAAATGCCATGGCCACCCTAACATGAGGTGTAGCTCTCCCAACATCTCTCCAATTGATGCACTGGGCCAGCAGCTCTTAAAGGGCCAGCAGCTCTTAAAGGGCCAGCATAGCTGTAACACATACTCACTAACGAGGTGACTCCAAACAGAGCGCCCAACCTAGTCAACCTCGAATTGGATCGAGAAACCGTAACAGAACCGAAACCCGTAACAGTCAGCATGGGATGTAATGGTACAGTATCTTCCCTGATGAGAAATATATATGATGGTAAATTCCCCAGATGATATAATGCAGTTTGGTGCTGAAATCATTAAATGTTATTTATAGGACAGTATCTGAATTCATGCTTTCTTCCATTCCTGTGAGTCATTAAGTCAAGGAGTTGACCTGCCTCTGCTTGCTTTAACTTTATCAGTAGTACAGTGTTAAACAAGTTCAAGTTTGAATGTCACATGCACAAGTATAGTGAAATGCCTTTCCCAACAATGCAATAATCGATAACAATGTATTACACTGGTATTTCTTGCCGTGCGGCAGCAGAGAAAATTGTCTCTGGCTTCGGTGGTTGGGGCCTTTGATGATTTTCTGAGCCTTCTTTCCACTCTGCCTGATATAGAGGTCCTTTATGGCAGGGAGCTCGGTCCCAGTGAGGTACTGGGCTGTCCGCACCACCCTCTGTAGCGCCATGCTATTGCCATACCAAGCAGTGATGCAGCCAGTCAATATGCTGTCGAAGGTACAGCTGTAGAACCTTTTCAGGACTTTCAGTGATTTGGACACTGAGGAACTTGAAACTGTCTACCTGCTCCACTGCTGCCGTGTCGATGTGGATGGGGGCACGTCAGCTCCTTGGTCTTGCTGACGTTGAGGGAGAGGTTGTTGTTCCGGCACCACACTGCCAGGTCACTGACCTCCTCCCTGTCGGTGATCAGCCCTACCACCGTTGTGTCGTCAGCGAACTTGATAATGGTTTTGTAGTCGTGCATTGCCACACAGTCGTGGTTGAACAGGGAGTACAGGAGGGGACTAAGCACACACCCCTGTGGGGGCCCTGTGTTAATGGTCACCCACGACTGTGGTGGATGGGGTCGGCCCATTAGGAAGTCCAGGATCCAGTTGCAGAGGGAGGTGTTCAGACCCAGTCCTAAGCTTGGTGACGAGCTTGGAGGGGATAATGGTGTTGAATGCTGAGCTGTAGTCAATGAACAGCATTCTCACAAAGCTATTCCTGTTATCTAGGTGGGTGAGGGCAGTGTGGAGAGCAATTGAGATTGAGTCATCTATGGATCTGTTGGGGCGGTATGCAAATTGGAGTGGGTCTAGGGTGGCTGGGATGAAGGAGTTCATGTGTGCCATAACCAGCCTCTCAAAGCTCTTCATGATTACAGAAGTGAGTGCTACAGGGCGGTAATCATTGTGGCATGAAGCCTTAGATTTCTTAGAGCCACCCTTGTTATTGCAGATAATATTTATGAATCACAGTCTTTTCACAGCACCTTTGCTAAGTTAATATAGTGGAAACTCTTAATTTTTATTACATTACATTACACATCCAACTTCTGTTGTGACTTCCTGTTTTAGCTTATTCTTCTCATATCTAAAGCAGTTGACTACTTTAAACGTCTTCTCCAGCCAGCGGTTCTGGAGAAGACAGTTAAAGTAGTCAACATCATTCAGAATGGTCCAAAATACATGTTCGATGTTGAACTGATATTTGGCAAGCGTGGTAAGGAGTACAGAAGTAGCTTATCCTAGGGCAATGTGTCCAATATGTCCTGATGGTGGCGCTATGGGGCCAAAGCTTGAACCCCAGCATGGCTGCTTACAGGGCCTAAAATGTACTTTTTGTTCCACCAGCCGCTGTGGCAGGTAGATTTAAAAATCTACTAACCACTCAGATTGTTTGCAAGCCAAAATATTTGTTTCCCCTCGCTAAAATTACCAACAAAACACACAAAAAATGGATGAGCATGCTTTGTAATGTTTCTAAAACAATACATATATTACTAGTAATAAGTAATGTGGTAAATTGTTTACCGGTAATGAAATTTTTTGTGACCTGAGTCTTCACCAAAATATCACAGATGAGACAATGTTCACCTGCCCCTTTAAGGCCGAGAGGTTACCGTGGTAATGCGACTGGAGTCATGTTTGTGCCCAGTGTTGCAGTGTTATTTGACTAATTTGAAAATGTATTGGTCGTTTGCGGGTTTTTGGGGTATTTCTATGTTGCACCGCGGCCGCCATTGGCATTTCTCTTTTAAAAAATATTGTTTTATTCCCACTGACCTGCTGCTGACTGTCAGGAAGTGAGGCTGGCTGTTGCTGAGTGAGTGAGTGGTGGGGAGGGCTGAAGGGGTGTGATTGTGTGTTGGTGTGTTGAGATACAGTTATTGGCTGAGTCACGTGAGCGAGAGGAGCGAGAGCAGCACGCGCGCACGTTGTGACAACTTTTTACCAGTTGTAAGGTATTCTATTTAGATTGTCATTATGGAGACACCTATTTACAACCCTTTTCCTATAAAATATATTCATAGGCTAGAACTGATGCACATTAATAAATAATGGAGACAAGCACTGGAAAACTACTTTGGGCGCAATACATTAATTCGCTCGTGCTCTGTGGTGGTTTAAACTACATTCTAATGTTGACTGCGTAAAGAAAACGGTATCAAGCGAAGTGCTTTATGCATGCTCAGTTCTTGGGTCTCGGGGGCTGCAGAGTGGAACTTTGAAATGGAAGTTATGGAACTCTCTCCCGTGGTTCTTTTTATGGAGAAAAGTTTCAATGAAACTGACATTAGGCTAATGTGGAGAATTATACATTTGCCTCTGTTGGCCATCAAGTAGCCTATAAATGTATATGCCATTTGTAGGCTACTATTTAATACAATAAATATGTTGAAATGACGATATCACTGGAGTCATTGCAAATCAATTGGTGTCACTTGTGTAGCCTACCTGTAGCTGGCAAACCCATTTAATAAATAGTCTATAACTTCAGTTTGTTGTTGTAATAGCCTTGTGTTGTTATGAACAGTAGTTGTTATGGTAACAGTAGTCAGATTAGGCTACAGGTAAGACACATTCTAAAAAATAAACACTGGCTGTTGTTGACAAGCATATTCAGTTAATGTACATATTATTAATATTTAATTCAGTGATTGAAATTATGACCCCCTCCTCAGTAGTGTATTCCAGCAGGCTATTGGGAGAAACAAGCACTTCTTACCTCTAAATCGCCTCGCTATTCATGTTTAATAAATTAGTCTGTTAATTTGAATTAACCAAGCTGATAAATGGTTGTTTACATCATGCCTACATCTTGTCTAGGCTACTTTATACTACCTGAAATTAGATGTAGGCCTACAAGGGGATATAGGCTACCTGCCTTTATCTAAGCAAACCATGACAAAATTAAATGAACAATCATAAACCCAGATTTTAGTCTGTAGCCTATGCCTATTGAAATGACAAGTCAATCTCGTAAAATGGGCCATTTATAACGGTTTGTAGTCTTAACATCTGGCACATAATAACAGCACCCAGAAACCAGCCTGACAAGTGTATCTTGTTCAGAGATTTCAAGATCTTCTGTCCAACTTTCATCACTCAAACTCTCCTGTCAGATTTATCTATTGTTAAACACATGCACAAAGGAGATTTATTTACAATTATAAACCTGGTTCCAGCCCTGAATGCTGATTGGCTGAAAGCGGTGGTACAGTTAAGCAATAAGGCCCAAGCAGGTGTGGTATATTGCCAATATACCACGGCTAAGGGCTGTTCTTACACAAGACGCAACGCGGAACCACACAGTTTATAACTGACCATATACTACTGGTATGACAAAACATTACTTGATACTGTTCTAATTATGTTGGAAACCAGTTTATAATAGCAATAAGGCACCTTGGGGGTTGGTGGTATATGGCCAATATACCACGGCTAACTGCAGTATCCAGGCACTCTGCGTTGTGTCATGCTAAAAAAACAGCCCTTAGCCTTGGTATATTGGCCATATACTATACCCCCTTATGCCTTATTGCTTAATCATAGCAGTCAAACAAGTTAAATCGACATCCGTTGATGGAAAATGATCTGGTGAGTTTAAGGGCAAATTATCTTTTCTCTTGTCACATAATCAAATTCCTTTATTATGTCAGAGCTTGCAATAATTATTATTTTGAGGAAACCCGAATTGTAGTAATATATTTATTCTTAATTGTCTCTAGCGTTATGAGAAAAGGGTTTATTGTATAAATATGGAAACTCTTCCCTTGCTGTGAAAAAACAAATGGGGCTAGTTTTCAGGCCTTTGTGTGGGTTTTGAGTGGTCATTGGGCTGGAAATTTTAGCTTGACCTGCCAACCCTGTTTGTGCCTGTGAGATTGAGTCTGATTAGTAGAAGCATAGTCTTCTCTTCCCTAGCAGTTGAAACTCAAACATTGAAAAACAACCTAGCTTGTGAACAAAATAGGACAAAGTCTAACTTCAGTGGACTTTTGTTTAAAGTAAATTAGACCTGTTTTTATGCCTGTGCACAGAGCTTCTGAAAATGGATCTTTGACTCAGCTCCTCAGCTCTTAAATAATTCCCTATTTCTTCTGAAATAAGTTGAAATTGAAAACAACTTTTGGTATCCACACCTTGTTATTTGGATTTTCAACATTGCAGAACCATTTTTTTTGTTATGACTTTTTTTTAACCTTATTTCTTTCCATATCAAAAGGAATTGCAAGCTGTAATCCTCCTGTAGTATATATCTGGAGTTAAACTATAGCTCTGACAATAATCTATTTCCCCTTAGTACTTCCTGCTCCTGACCAGCTGACTGTTGACTCAGTGGACACCACATCAGCTGCTGTTAGCTGGAGCCAGCCACCAGGATTGGACCAAACCCAACATCATTACAAGATCTCCTACCACTGTCCAGGGACAGAACCACACATCACTACCACATCTTCACACAGCATCACTCTCTCTGACCTGCAAGGTGGTACTCAGTACTCTGTCACTGTCTGCACTGTGCTGGAAAATGGAAAGGAAAGTCAGCTGGTGTCAACAACCCTCACCACAGGTAAGGAAGTACCCTACTAAAGTATTATGTCTGGTGTCAAAGTTTATTTAATTTTATCTAGTTATCAAAATGACTGAACTAATCATAATGGATTTGTCAGCATGGGATGTAAAGGTACAGTATATTTTCTACTTTGACTAATATTCTACTTTTCCTCCTGTTAAAGATGATAGAAATCCTCATCATTTGAGCGTAATTATTTCTCTATAGCCTTTACTTTCTCACTCTGAACGCGAATGGGTGTGACTTCTTGACAACGATCACAATGGCTCCAATGCACAGCGCCCCTGGAGCAATTAGGATTAAATCCCTTGCTCAAGGGCACAGCAACATATTTTTCACCTTGTCTGCTCCAGCATTCGAACCAGCAACCTTTCGGTTACAGGCCCAACACTGTAACCTCAAGGCTACCTGCCTCTACCTTACCCCTACCTACAGTGTCCTCCGTTAATATTGAGGCTACCTGCCTCTACCTTACCCCTACCTACAGTGTCCTCCGTTAATATTGAGACTACCTGCCTCTACCTTACCCCTATCTACAGTTTCCTCCGTTAATATTGAGTCTACCTGCCTCTACCTTACCCCTATCTACAGTGTCCTCCGTTAATATTGAGGCTATCTGCCTCTACCTTACCCATACCTACAGCGCCCTCCGTTAATAATAATAATAATAATATGCCATTTAGCAGACGCTTTTATCCAAAGCGACTTACAGTCATGCGTGCATACATTTTTTTTGTGTATGGGTGGTCCCGGGGATCGAACCCACTACCTTGGCGTTACAAGCGCCGTGCTCTACCAGCTGAGCTACAGAGGACCACAAATCTTGAGACTACCTGCCTCTACCTTACCCCTATCTACAGTTTCCTCCGTTAATATTGAGTCTACCTGCCTCTACCTTACCCATACCTAGTGTCCTCGACAGTGCAGCATTTCTTCTTATGGCTCTATACTCCAAAAGTTTGGATTTGAAATCATGACTGAGGTTAAAGTGCAGACCGTCAGCTTTAATTTGATGGTATTTTCATCCATATCAGGTGAACCATTTAGAAATAACATCATGTGTAATATAGTAGTTAAGAGTTTAGTATTTTCAGAATATCAGGCGCGGGCTGATAAATCTACGTTTTCACATTGCATTTTCTTTTAGGGGGCAGGAGAATTAACGAGGATACTTTGAGCGCTTTAATCATAATTTTTACATTACAAACATTAACAATCATTTTTCATGCTATGAAAGGTAGCGGATCCGGCCAAATAGGTTCTGTAACGCATCAGTCCAAACTGGAGAGGTGCCGGATCCTGTTCCCGCAGGATCCAGCTCAAATAAAGCACTGATGATACAAGTAAAACACATTAACACATTACCAAAGATCTTACTTTAATAATTTGTGATTCAGTACATTTTCAGTGGTGGAAGAGACCCTCCAGAGTTGCTGCAGTGTGTGTTCTACTGGCTGTGATCATAAGCCTGTGGGATTCCTGTAAGTTTTTTATATATTTTTTTTTCTAAAACATTTGTAGTCAATGTTGTGACAGTTACACATTTTGATTGACTTTTCCCTTTTACAGATGCCACTGCAGAGCGAGACCAGCTACAGAATATTCTAAATACCAGGACCACAGAAAGAGACCAGCTACAGAATAGTCTAAATACCAGGACCACCGAGAGAGACCAGCTACAGAATAGTCTATATACCAGGACCACCGAGAGAGACCAGCTACAGAATAGTCTGAACACTAGAACTATGGAGCGTGACCAGCTACAGAATAGTCTAAATTTCAGGACCACCGAGAGAGACCAGCTACAGAATAGTCTAAATACCAGGACCACAGAGAGAGACCAGCTACAAAATAGTCTGAACACTAGAACTATGGAGCGTGACCAGCTACAGAAGGAGATAGAAAGGCTGAACTGGAATATCAAAGGTAAGGACAGCCCTGTTTTAAATACAGAGAAATAAACACATACAGTTGAAGTCGGAAGTTTACATACACCTTAGACAAATACATTTAAACTCAGTTTTTCACGATTCCTGACATTTAATCCTAGTAAAAATTCCCTGTCTTAGGTCAGTTAGGATCACCATTTTATTTTAAGAAATAATAATAGTAGAGTGATTTATTTCAGCTTTTATTTATTTCATCACATTCCCAGTGGGTCAGAAGTTTACATACACTCAATTAGTATTTGGTAGCATTGCCTTTAAATTGTATAACTTGGGTCAAACGTTTCGGGTAGCCTTTCACAAGCTTCCCACAATAAGTTGGCTGAATTTATGCCCATTCCTCCTGACAGAGCTGGTGTAACTGAGTCAGGTTTGTAGGCCTCCTTGCTCGCACACGCTTTTTCAGTTCTGCCCACAGATTTTCTATAGGATTGAGGTCAGGGTTTTGTGATGGCCACTCCAATACCTTGACTTTGTTGTCCTTAAGCCATTTTGCCACAACTTTGGAAGTATGCTTGGGGTTATTGTCCATTTGGAAGACCCATTTGCGACCAAGCTTTAACTTCCTGACTGATGTCTTGAGATGCTGCTATATCCACATAATGTTCCTTCCTCATGATGCCATCTATTTTGTGATGTGCACCAGTCCCTCCTGCAGCAAAGCACCGCCACAGCATGATGCTGCCACTCCTGTGCTTCACGGTTAGGATTGTGTTCTTCGACTTGCAAGCGACCCCCTTTTCCTGCAAAAATAACGATGGTCATTATGGCCAAACAGTTCTATTTTTGTTTCATCAGACCAGAGGACATTTCTCCAAAAAGTACGATCTTTGTCCCCATGTGCAGTTGCAAACCGTTGTCTGGCTTTTTTTATGGCGGTTTTCGAGCAGTGGCTTCTTCCTTGCTGAGCGGCCTTTCAGGTTATGTCGATATAGGACTCGTTTTACTGTGGATATATATATACTTTTGTACCTGTTTCCTCCAGCATCTTCACAAGGTCCTTTGCTGTTGTTCTGGGATTGATTTGCACTTTTCGCATCAAAGTACGTTAATCTCTAGGAGACAGAACGCGTCTCCTTCCTGAGCGGTATGACGGCTGCGTGGTCCCATGGTATTTATACTTGCGTACTATTGTTTGTACAGATGAACATGGTACCTTCAGGCATTTGGAAATTGCTCCCAAGGATGAACCAGACTTGTGGAGGTCTACAAAAAAATGTCTGAGGTCTTGGCTGATTTCTTTTGATTTTCCCATGATGTCAAGCAAAGAGGCACTGAGTTTGAAGGTAGGCCTTGCAATACATCCACAGGTACACCTCCAATTGACTCAAATGATGTCAATTAGCCTATCAGAAGCTTCTAAAGCCATGACATCATTTTCTGGAATTTTCCAAGCTGTTTAAAGGCACAGTCAACTTAGTGTATGTAAACTTCTGACCCAATGGAATTGTGATACTGTGAATTGTAAGTGAAATAATCTGTCTATAAACAATTGTTGAAAAAATTACTTGTGTCATGCACAAAGTAGATGTCCTAACCGACTTGCCAAAACTATAGTTAGTTAACAAGAAATTTGTGGAGTGGTTGAAGAACGAGTTTTAATGACTCCAACCTAAGTGTATGTAAACTTCCGACTTCAACTGTACATTGCCTTCGGAAAGTATTCAGACCCCTTTTTCCACATTTTGTTACGTTACAGCCTTATTCTAAATTGGATTAAATAAAGAAAAAATCCTCAGCAATCTACACACAATACCCCTTGACAAAGCGAAAACAGGTTTTTAGATTTTTTTTGCCAATTTATAAAAAATTAAAAAACAGATACCATATTTACATAAGAATTCAGCCCCTTTGCTATGAGACTCGAAATGTATCCTTGAAATGTTTCCACAACTTGGTTGGAGTCTTCCTGTGGTAAATTATACTCATTTGACATGATTTGGAAAGGCACACACCTGTCTATATAAGGTCCCACAGTTGACAGTACACGTCAGATCAAAAACCAAGCCATGAGGTCGAAGAAATTGTCTGCAGAGCTCCGAGACAGGATTATGTCGATGCACAGATCTGGGGAAGGGTATCAAAAAATGTCTGCAGCATTGAAGGTCCCCAAGAACACAGTGGCCTCCATCATTCTTTAAATGGAAGATGTTTGGAACCACCAAGACTCTTCCTAGATCTGGCCACCCGGCCAAACTGAGCAATCGGGAGAGAAGGGCCTTGGTCAGGGAAGTGACCAAGAACCTGATGGTCACTCTGACAGAGCTCTATAGGTCCTCTGTGGAGATGGGAGAACCTTCCAGAAGGACAACCATCTCTGAGGCACTCCACCAATCAGGCCTTTATAGTAGACGGAAGCCATTCCTCAGTAAAAGGCACATGAAGACAAGATTACCTGGTCTGATGAAACCAAGATTGAGCTCTTTGGCCTGAATGCCAAGTGTCACATCTGGAGGAAACCTGGCACCATCCCTACGGTGAAGCATGGTGGTGGCAGCATCATGCTGTGGGGTTGTTTTTCAGCGGCAGGGACTGGGAGACTAGTCGGGATCAAGGCAAAGATGAACGGAGTAAAGTGCTTATATCCTTGATGAAAACCTGCTCCAGAGTGCTCACAACCTCAGACTGGGGCGAGGTTCACCTTCCAACAGGACGACGACCCTACGCACACAGCCACAGCCACTGGCGCAGTGGTCTAAGGCACTGCATCGCAGTGCTAGCTGTGCCACTAGAGATCCTGGTTCGAATCCAGGCTCTGTCGTAGCCGGCCGTGACCGGGAGACCCATGAGGCGGCGCACAATTGGCCCAGCGTCGTCTAGGGGTAGGGGAGGGAATGGCCGGCAGGGATGTAGCTCAGTTTGTAGAGCATGGCGTTTGCAACGCCAGGGTTGTGGGTTCGATTCCCAAGGGGGGAATGAAAAAAAAAAAAAGTATGTATGTATGCACTAACTGTAAGTCGCTCTGGATAAGAGCGTCTGCTAAATGACTTAAATGTAAATGTAAACAATGCAGGAGTGGCTTCGGGACAAGTCTCTGAATGTCCTTGAGTGGCCCAGCCAGAGCCCGGACTTGAACCCGATCCAACCTCTCTGGAGAGACCTGAAAATAGATGTGCAGCGACGCTCCCCATCCAACTTGACAGAGCTTGAGAGGATCTGCAGAGAATAATGGGAGAAACTACCCAAATACAGGTGTGCCAAGCTTGTAGCATCATACCCAAGAAGACTCGAGGCTGTAATCGCTGCCAAAGGTGCTTCAACAAAATACTGAGTAAAGGGTGTGAATACTTATGTAAATGTGATATTTCTGTTTTTTATTTTAAATAAATTAGCAAAAATGTCTACAAATTTTATTTTCCTTCCCTTTTGTCATTTATGGGGTATTGTGTGTAGATTGATGAGGTAAAAAAAAACAATTTAACACATTTTAGAATAAGGCTGTAACGTAACAAAATGTGGAGAAAGTGCGAAGGTATATGCACAACTACACAGACACAAGACATACAATGCTGCTTGAAAGTATGTGAACCCCTTGTGCAATTACAGATTTTTCTGTTTTTACCATGGAATCTTCATTTAATCAGAACCAGTCTTTTTTTATCTGACATAACAGGTTTATATTTACCAGTACCATATGTTGGTGTAGAGGAAATCATGCCTGTAGTAGAAAAACACAATTTAAAAGGAATTAGTGCAGGTGCAAAAATAAGTGAACCCCAAGTTGCATTGATTTCCTCCCGAGTGGCGCAGTGGTCTAAGGCACTGCATCGCAGTGCTAGCTGTGCCACTAGAGATCCTGGTTTGAATCCAGGCTCTGTCGTAGCCGGCCGCGACCAGGAGACCCATGGGGCGGCGCACAATTGGCCCAGCGTTGTCCAGGGTAGGGGAGGGAATGGCCGGCAGGGATGTAGCTCAGTTGGTAGAGCATGGTGTTTGCAACGCCAGGGTTGTGGGTTCGATTCCAGTATAAAAAATAAAATAAAAATGTATGCACTAACTGTAAGTCGCTCTGGATAAGAGCGTCTGCTAAATGACTAAAAATTTTTTAAAAAATTTTTTGGGGATTAAATGAAGTAGGTAAGTAGAATCAGGTGGGTAAATAGTTAGCAACCAAATGAACCAATCAAAGGAGAGATCATTAGGAAAGAGTTTGGGCGGGTTACTGATAAATAGAAACCTGGTCAGTTTTGGTGTTACTCATCCAGGTGAATGCAAAGCACTCCATGCCGAGAGGAAAGGAGATCTGAGGACATCAGGACGAGGGTAGTGAGAGCACATGAGTCTGGGGAAGGCTATAAAATCATCTAAAAAAGATTTGAGCTCCATCAGTCCACTGAGGCAAATCATTTACAAATGGAGAGCATTTAACATGACAGCAACTCGGCCTAGGAGTGGATGGACTTATCCCCAAGGTCCACAAGAACAATCATAAATCAGGTAAAAGCCAACCCAAACATCGTAGAGATTTGCATACCTCCCTAGCTGCTTCTCAGATAACTGTGCATGCTTCAACAATAAGATTACTGAATCGAAATGCCATTCATGGGAGGGTTGCTAGGAAGAAGCCTCTGCTGTCAACAAAGAACCAAACTGCCCATCTTAACTTTGCCATGGACCACTTTGACAAACCTGAAGGTTTCTGGAAGTCCATTCTCTGGACCGACAAGTCCAGAATTGACCTTTTTGGTCACAATCAACACCCCGCGATGTTTGGTGAAAACCCAACACCTCCTACCACTAAAATAACCTTAACCCAACGGTCAAGCATGGTGGTGGGAATGTCATGATATGGGGCTGCTTTTCCTCCTCTGGACCTGGACAACTCCACATCATTAAGGGAACCATGAATTCTGAGGTATACCAGGAGATTCTTGAACAGAAGGTCAGGCCATCAGTCAAGGATCTAAAGCTGGGCCGAAAATGGATCTTCCAACAAGACAACGACCCAAAGCATAAAAGCAAATCTACCAAACAATGGCTCAAGAGAAAGAAGATTTGTGTTTTGGATTGGCCAAGTCAAAGTCCTGACCTAAATGACTAAAATGTAAATCCAATCGAGATGCTGAGTAAGGAGGAGTGCGCAAAAATCCCTCAAATGAGATGTCAGAGACTAATTACTGGCTATAGGAGGCGTTTAGTCCAAGTTATCGCTGCTAAAGGAGGTGCCACAAGCTATTGACTGAAGGGGTTCACATATTTTTGCACACAACAAATCTGAGTTTCTGTTACAGTGAGGGAAAAAAGAATTTGATCCCCTGCTGATTTTGTGTGTTTGCCCACTGACAAAGACATGATCAGTCTATAATTTTAATGGTAGGTTTATTTGAACAGTGAGAGACAGAATAACAACAACAAAATCCAGAAAAACGCATGTCAAAAATGTTATAAATTGATTTGCATTTTAATGAGGGAAATAAGTATTTGACCCCTCTGCAAAACATGACTTAGTACTTGGTGGCAAAACCCTTGTTGGCAATCACAGAGGTCAGACGCTTCTTGTAGTTGGCTACCAGGTTTGCACACATCTCAGGAGGGATTTTGTCCCACTCCTCTTTGCAGATCTTCTCCAAGTCATTAAGGTTTCGAGGCTGATGTTTGGCAACTCGAACCTTCAGCTCACTCCACAGATATTCTATGGGATTAAGGTCTGGAGACTGGCTAGGCCACTCCAGGACCTTAATGTGCTTCTTCTTGAGCCACTCCTTTGTTGCCTTGGCCGTGTGTTTTGGGTCATTGTCATGCTGGAATACCCATCCACGACCTATTTTCAATGCCCTGGCTGAGGGAAGGAGGTTCTCACCCAAGATTTGACGGTACATGGCCCAGTCCATCGTCCCTTTGATGCGGTGAAGTTGTCCTGTCCCCTTAGCAGAAAAACACCCCCAAAGCATAATGTTTCCACCTCCATGTTTGACGGTGGAGATGGTGTTCTTGGGGTCATAGGCAGCATTCCTCCTCCTCCAAACACGGCGAGTTGACTTGATGCCAAAGAGCTCCATTTTGGTCTCATCTGACCACAACACTTTCACCCAGTTCTCCTCTGAATCATTCAGATGTTCATTGGCAAACTTCAGACGGGCCTGTATATGTGCTTTCTTGAGCAGGGGGACCTTGCGGGCGCTGCAGGATTTCAGTCCTTCACGGCGTAGTGTGTTACCAATTGTTTTCTTGGTGACTATGGTCACGCTACAGAAACAGGAGCAGGAGCCTAGATCCTATGAGCTGTTCCGGACTCTCTCAAGCCAAGGCTCGTGCAAAGCTACTCACTTATTGAATGTGTGATTAAATAGTAATTGCAAAAGTTACATTTAATGTGAAAATGTCACACATACACTGAAGAAAAAAATATATAAACGCAACATGTAAAGTGTTGGTCCCATGTTTCATGAGCTGAAATAAAAGATCCCAGAAATGTTCTGTATGTACACATTTGTTTACATCACTGTTAGTGAGCATTTCTCTTTTGCCAAGATAATCCATCCACCTGACAGGTGTGGCATATCAAGATGCTGATTAAACAGCATGATAATTACACAGGTGCACCTTGTGTTGGGGACAATCAAAGGCCACTATAATGTGCAGTTTTGTCCACTACACAATGCCATAAATGTCACATTACATTTACATTTACGTCATTTAGCAGACGCTCTTATCCAGAGCGACTTACAAATTGGTGCATTCACCTTATAGCCAGTGGGATAACCACTTTACAATATATATATATATATGTGGGGGGTGGGGTAAGGGGGGTTAGAAGGATTACTTCATCCTATCCCATGTATTCCTTAAAGAGGTGGGGTTTCAAGTGTCTCCGGAAGGTGGTGAGTGACTCCGCTGTCCTGGCGTTGTGAGGGATCTTGTTCCACCATTGGGGTGCCAGAGCAGCGAACAGTTTTGACTGGGCTGAGCGGGAACTGTGCTTCCGCAGAGGTAGGGAGGCCAGCAGGCCAGAGGTGGATGAACGCAATGCCCTCGTTTGGATGTAGGGACTGATCAGAGCCTGAAGGTACGGAGGTGCCGTTCCCCTCACAGCTCCGTAGGCAAGCACCATGGTCTTGTAGCAGATGCGAGCTTCAACTGGAAGCCAGTGCAGTGTGTGGAGGAGCGGGGTGACGTGAGAGAACTTGGGAAGGTTGAACACCAGACGGGCTGCGGCATTCTGGATGAGTTGTAGGGGTTTAATGGCACAGGCAGGGAGCCCAGCCAACAGCGAGTTGCAGTAATCCAGACGGGAGATGACAAGTGCCTGGATTAGGACCTGTGCCGCTTCCTGTGTAAGGCAGGGTCATACTCTCCGAATGTTGTAGAGCATGAACCTACAGGATCGGGTCACCGCCTTGATGTTAGTGGAGAACGACAGGGTGTTGTCCAGGGTCACGCCAAGGCTCTTTGCACTCTCGCTCTCTTGAAGACGGAAGGGACATAGCCAGTGGTCAAGGATGAGTTGATGAGCAAGGTGAGGTAAGGGAGAAGGTCAACGGAGATGGTCTGGAGAAGAGAGGAGGGGATAGGGTCAAGTGGGCAGGTTGTTGGGCGGCCAGCCTTCACAAGTCGCAAGATTTTATCTGGAGAGAGAGGGGAGAAAGAAGTCAAAGCATAGGGTAGGGCAGTGTGAGCAGGACCAGCAGTGTCATTTGACTTAACAAACGAGGATCGGATGTCGTCAACCTTCTTTTCAAAATGGTTGACGAAGTCATCCACAGAGAGGGAGGGGGAGGAGGATTCAGCAGGGAGGAGAAGGTGGTAAAGAGCTTTCTAGGGTTAGAGGCAGATGCTTGGAATTTAGAGTGGTAGAAAGTGGTTTTAGCAGCAGAAACAGATGAAGAAAATGTAGAGAGGAGGGGGTGAAAAGATGCCAGGTTCGCAGGGAGTCTAGTTTTCCTCCATTTCCGCTCGGCTGCCCGGAGCCCTGTTCTGTGAGCTTGCAATGAGTCATCAAGCTACGGAGCAGGAGGGGAGGACCGAGCCGGCCGGGAGGATAGGGGACATAGAGAGTCAAAGGATGCAGAAAGGGAGGAGAGGAGGGTTGAGGAGGCAGAATCAGGAGATTGGAGGGAGAAGGATTGAGCAGAGGGAAGAGATGATAGGATGGAAGAGGAGAGAGTAGCGGGAGAGAGAGCGAAGGTTGCGACGGCGCATTACCATCTGAGTAGGGGCAGAGTGAGTAGTGTTGGAGGAGAGCGAGAGAGAAAAGGATACAAAGTAGTGGTCGGAGACATGGAGGGGAGTTGCAGTGAGATTAGTAGAAGAACAGCATCTAGTAAAGATGAGATCAAGCGTATTGCCTGCCTTGTGAGTAGGGGAGGACGATGAGAGGGTGAGGTCAAAAGAGGAGAGGAGTGGAAAGAAGGAGGCAGAGAGAAATGAGTCAAAGGTAGACGTAGGGAGGTTGAAGTCACCCAGAACTGTGAGGGGTGAGCCTTCCTCAGGAAAGGAACTAATCAAGGCGTCAAGCTCATTGATGAACTCTCCAAGGGAACCTGGAGGGTGATAAATGACAAGGATGTTAAGCTTGAATGGGCTAGTGACTGTGACAGCATGGAATTCAAATGAGGAGATAGACAGATGGGTCAGGGGAAAAAGAGAATGTCCACTTGGGAGAGATGAGGATTCCTGTGCCACCACCCCGCTGACCAGATGCTCTCGGGGTATGCGAGAACACATGGTCAGACGAGGAGAGAGCAGTAGGAGTAGCAGTGTTTTCAGTGGTAATCCATGTTTCCGTCAGCGCCAATAAGTCGAGGGACTGGAGGGTTAGCTAGAAAGCTAGAATAGTTAGCATACTAGCTAGCCATTGCTTTCAGACAAAGAAGAAACCCCTCCTCCCACGGCACGAACACACAGAGAGAGCCAAGCTAACGTTAACTAGTCACCCATGTCCTGAATTCCCTTGAACGACTCTGGCTACCAGTATGTAAAAACAAAACACAAATGTAGGTTATAACTTACCCCTAGCAGCTACTGTTAGCTAGCCAAGTGCAAAGCTAGCCACTGAATTGACTCAGCCAGTTCGGCTCTGTTCGCTAGGTCGTTCCAGCTATTGTTTAGTAGCTATCCAGGTAGCAACAAGCTAGCTAAATTTCAAGCACAGTAGCCACTTACTACCTAACGTTAACGCTTCAGACAATGAGGTTAGAAAAACAGCTGAATGGTAGGCATTATTGTATGTAATTATTGTAGGCAGCTAGCTGGCGTAATTACAGGTACTCTCAGGCGTGAAACAACTATCCACAGTTGCTAATAGTTACCAGTAGCTACCCGCTAGCTAGTCCAGGTAGTGGGTTAGCTAGATTCGTGCTTCACCGGGCTCAGCCGAATACAATACTAACCTACAATAATTACATACAACAACCCACGATAACTACCTACAATACCTAACTACAATCTAAATACATAGTTTAAGCTTTACTCGACAAAGCCCAAACTATGTATATAAGCCATATAAGCCAAGCTTACCTCCCGCCAGAGAGAGACACAACCTCACCCGACGACGACGACTCTTCACATGTTTTGAGGGAGCATGCAGTTGGCATGGTGACTGCAAGAATGTCAACCAGAGCTGTTGACAGATAATTGAATGTTAATTTCTCTACCATAAGCCACCTCCAATGTCGTTTTAGTGAATTTGGCAGTACGTCCAAACGGACTCACAACCGCAGACCACGTGTAACCACGCCAGCTCAGGACCTCCACATCTGGCTTCTTCACCTGCCACCCAGACAGCTGATGAAACTGTGGGTTTGCACAACCAAATAATTTCTGCGCAAACTGTCAGAAATCGTCTCAGGGAAGCTCATCTGCATGTAGCAAGGATCTGTACACAATTCCTGGAATCTGAAAATGTCCCAGTTCTTCCAAGGACTGAATACTCATGCTCTGGATCGACGTGTGCAACAGTGTGTTCCAGTTCCCGACAATATCCAGCAACTTTGCACAGCCATTGATGTGGAGTGGGGCAATATTGACTGATTGCCTTATAAACTGTAACTAAGTAGATTCTTTGAAATTGTTGCATGTTGCGTTTATATTTTTGTTCAGTGTAAAAGCTATAGGCAAACAGGCAATTCACACAAACAATTGCTCTGTGATATCCCCAGAACATTTGAATTATTACCTAAAGCTGCAAGGTGACATCTCAATCAGCTCATTGGAAGAGTTTATTAGAATATTTTATTTAAATATTTTTACTTTTCTATGTCATGTCCTTTTTTTATTTTTCATACATTCTTTTTTGTAACATTCGAGTGTCAAAGATAGTAAAAATGTCAAACTTCTAGGGTCCTGTCCTGAAGGATGGAGAAGGTTTGGCTGCAGCTGTTACTACCTCTCTACTTAGAGGAAATCCTGGACTGAGAGTAGACAGGACTGTCTGGAGAGAGGAGCAGACCTGCTGATCATTAACAGTGAAGAGGAACAGGTGAGAGACAGACAGAGAGAACTACTGTATTTATCATGTATTATTGACAATGCTTTTTCTGTGCCACAACAGGCATTCATCAATGGGTTTGAAGCAGTCACTTTTGCCTGGATTGGTCTGACTGACTCTGTTACTGAGGGGACCTGGAAATGGGTGGACGGCACCCCACTGACCACCCCAAGGTAAGAGACTACTGCTCTAATAACACTGACCACCCCAAGGTAAGAGACTACTGCTCTAATATCACTGACCACCCCAAGGTAAGAGACTACTGCTCTATAATAACACTGACCACCCCAAGGTAAGAGACTACTGCTCTAATAACACTGACCACCCCAAGGTAAGAGACTACTTCTCTAATAACACTGACCACCCCAAGGTAAGAGACTACTGCTCTAATAACACTGACCACCCCAAGGTAAGAGACTACTGCTCTATAATAACACTGACCACCCCAAGGTAAGAGACTACTGCTCTAATAACACTGACCACCCCAAGGTAAGAGACTACTGCTCTAATAACACTGACCACCCCAAGGTAAGAGACTACTGCTCTATAATAACACTGACCACCCCAAGGTAAGAGACTACTGCTCTAATATCACTGACCACCCCAAGGTAATAGACTACTGCTCTAATAACACTGACCACCCCAAGGTAAGAGACTACTGCTCTATAATAACACTGACCACCCCAAGGTAAGAGACTACTGCTCTATAATAACACTGACCACCCCAAGGTAAGAGACTACTGCTCTAATAACACTGACCACCCCAAGGTAATAGACTACTGCTGTAATAACACTGACCACAGTGTAAGGAGTAGGACTGACTCTCTGTGTTGTTCATACTCTAGGTTCTGAGAGAGAGGCTAGTCTAACTCTGTTGTTTCTACTGCAGCTATTGGAGGAGTGGAGAGCCTGGTGGTGGTGGATTGGAGAACTGTGGGGAAATCTATTACATGTCACCAGGCCAAGGAGTATGGAGGGATTATAAGTGTTCATTTTCACAAAAATGGATCTGTGAGAAATATGCTTGTCATAGGTAATTTCTCTGCACTGCTGATTAATCTACTTTTTGTTAATGATGGTCTGAAGACTGGTGTGATTTGGTAGAATGGTACTCTGAACTACAGGTAGGAGACAAACACATATTCAGACGCGCGCACACACACACAAACACACACACACACACACACTGATCTGAACCTGAGTCTCCAACGGGAGAAAACAACCTCTTAGTTAGAGGAAATTCCCTTTTGGGCCGAGACACTGATTTTGAAGTTGCAGGCGGGGCTACCTCATCACGTGACCATGAGCAACCAATCATGACCGACACATGTCCTCTACACAAGCTGACACAATCATTTATTCATATGTCAAACAATGAGTTGTATAATAGGGGTATATCATTCAATAGCCGCTGTCAATCAATTACTGTTGTTTTACAGTACTAAATATATTTGAAATGACTGTATATGTTTCAGATATACTGTATGTTTGCTTCTTGTGCTTTTATCATACTGAACATAAACAATGTCTACGTCCTGCTATTTTAATAAATCATTTAACCTAGATTAAAGACACTTCCTGTCTAGTACATTATTGTTCTGTACTCTGTTTTATCTAACATGATATCTAGAAGGACAAGACACCTCTCTGCTTTATTCTTGATCTAATATTAACATAGATTTTAGAAGGACAAGACACCTCTGTTTTACACTTTATTTAATATTCACATGGAATCTAGAAGGACAAGAAACCTGTTTTATACTTTATTTAATATTCACATGGAATCTAGAAGGACAAGACACTTCTCTGCCACTTATGGATAGAGTGTGAATGTTACTGTTTCCATTTTAACTCATATTTTTAACCTCTTTGCGGTGACATCACCAGAATGAAGGGTTGGATCATAAATAACCATCAGTTATGAAAACAGTGTCTATGATTTTGTTACTAAACTAACTGGGACTAATCATTGACTACAGTAGGACAGGTGGCAATGACCTCAGAAATCAGAGAGACAGCCTTAGGCATGGTGTGTGTGAGATTCATGTATGATTCATATAAAAGTATATACATCAGTGGAGGCTGCTGAGGGGAGGACGGCTAGTAATAATGGCTGGAACAGAGCAAGTAGAATGGCATCAAACACATAGAAACCATGGGTTTGATACAATTCCACCAATTCTGCCAAGAGTGTGCAAAGCGGTCATCAAGGCAAAGGGTGGCTATTTGAAGAATCTCAAATATAAAATATGTATATGTTTTTATTTGTTTAACACTGTTTTGGTTACTACATGATTCCATATGTGTTATTTAATAGTTTTGATGTCTTCACTATTATTCTACAATGTAAAAACAAAGAGAAACCCTTGAATGAGTAGGTGTCCAAACTTTTGACTGGTACAGGGGCGGCAGGTAGCTTAGTGGTTAAGAGCATTGTGCCAGTAACCAAGAGGTCGCTGGTTCTAATCCCCGAGCCGACTAGGTGGAAAATCTGTCGCTGTGCCCTTGAGCAAGGCACTTAACCCTAATTGCTCCTCTAAGTCGCTCTGGATAAGAGCGTCTGCTAAATGACTAAAATGTCAATGTACTGTACATCGTTACTGTTGTTGGTTAGATAGCAAATTTTACCCATATACAGTGAGGGAAAAAAGTATTTGATCCCCTGCTGATTTTGTATGTTTGCCCACTGACAAAGAAATGATCAGTCTATAATTTTAATGGTAGGTTTATTTGAACAGTGAGAGACAGAATAACAACAATTTTAATAAGGGAAATAAGTATTTGACCCCCTCTCAATCAGAAAGATTTCTGGCTCCCAGGTGTCTTTTATACAGGTAACGAGCTGAGATTAGGAGCACACTCTTAAAGGGAGTGCTCCTAATCTCAGCTTGTTACCTGTATAAAAGACACCTGTCCACAGAAGCGATCAATCAATCAGATTCCAAACTCTCCACCATGGCCAAGACCAAAGAGCACTCCAAGGATGTCAGGGAATGGGCTACAAGACCATCGCCAAGCAGCTTGGTGAGAAGGTGACAACAGTTGGTGCGATTATTCGCAAATGGAAGAAACACAACAGACCTGTCAATCTCCCTCTGCCTGGCGCTCCACGCAAGATCTCACCTCGTGGAGTTGCAATGATCATGAGAACGGTGAGGAATCAGCCCAGAACTACACAGGAAGATCTTGTCAATGATCTCAAGGCAGCTGGGACCATAGTCACCAAGAAAACAATTGGTAACACACTACGCCGTGAAGGACGGAAATCTTGCAGCGCCCGCAAGGTCCCCCTGCTCAAGAAAGCACATATACAGGCCTGTCTGAAGTTTGCCAATGAACATCTGAATGATTCAGAGGAGAACTGGGTGAAAGTCTTGTGATCAGATGAGACCAAAATCGAGCTCTTTGGCATCAACTCAACTCGCTGTGTTTGGAGGAGGAGGAATGCTGCCTATGACCCCAAGAACACCATCCCCAACGTCAAACATGGAGGTGGAAACATTATGCTTTGGGGTTGTTTTTATGCTAAGGGGACAGGACAACTTCACTGCATCAAAGGACGATGGACAGGGCTATGTTCCGTCAAATCTTGGGTGAGAACCTCCTTCCCTCAGCCAGGGCATTGAAAATGGGTCGTGGATGGGTATTCCAGCATGACAATGACATAAAACACACGGCCAAGGCAACAAAGGAGTGGCTCAAGAAGAAGCACATTAAGGTCCTGGAGTGGCCTAGCCAGTCTCCAGACCTTAATCCCATAGAAAATCTGTGGAGGGAGCTGAAGGTTCGAGTTGCCAAACGTCAGCCTCAACCTTAATGACTTGGAGAAGATCTGCAAAGTCGAGTGGGACAAAATCCCTCCTGAGATGTGTGCAAACCTGGTGGCCAAGGGTTTTGGCACCAAGTACTTAGTCATGTTTTGCAGAGGGGTCAAATACTTATTTCCCTCATTAAAATGCAAATCAATTTATAACATTTTTGACATGCATTTTTCTGGATTTTTTGTTGTTATTCTGTCTCTCACTGTTCAAGTAAACCTACCATTAAAATTATAGATTGATCATGTCTTTGTCAGTGGGCAAACGTACAAAATCAGCAGGGGATCAAATACTTTTTTCCCTCACTGTAAGTTTTGACGTGAAGTCAGTCAAAACACCTCAAAACAAGACACGGTATGAATGACAAGATGAAACAAGCCACTCCCCACATGGCAGTTTCTTGTAATTCTTACTAGCAATCTGGCCATCCAGAATCCAGAACCACTTTTATATTCCCCAGCAAGAAAACCAAATAATGTAGATCAAATAGAAGGGGAACTAACAAAGAGTCACTGACCACAACCAAAAAGAAACCGGTGCTTTTTAGGAGGGGTTCTGAAAAACATTCATGGAGATGTCCACTGGAAGTTGACTAGCAACAAAAACTGGAACCTAGAAGACACCCACCATGAGCGCCCACTAAAATTGCCCAAGAGGCAAACAAAAGAAAAAACCCAAACTGAAAGACAGGAAGCAAACCAAAAAGTGGAGCAAAACGAAATCAGGGAAGATCAGACAAAGGCATGTTTTCATAGAAATCAAATAGGGAGCACCAACTAAAGGTGTTGACCCTCCACATCTCTCAACACAACTGGAGCACTGGGCCAACACCTTCAACTAATGAGATGGACAAGCCAGCACAGGTGTAACACATGGTGAGTTCGAATTAAGCAGCGCGTCGAGTAAATATGGTGAAGACGAATGTTCTGAATGGACAATAGTAGTATCGAAAACTGGAACAAAAAGGAAATTGTCTAAAACTGGAGTGGAGGATACGTGTGTAAATGATAATGAATCGCTTCTTGTTGGGATGTGTTTGTTGAGTAAGGATATGGGAAACACGTTTGAGGTGTCAAAAATGGTGAAGTATGCGCTGGGAAAAGTGGAGTCTGTCAGAGTGACCAGGAGTGGTCTTATTTTGATTAATTGTATTTCTGAAGAGCAGATGAAGATTGTAGTGGGCCTCAAAAGAATCCGGACAACAGAAGTTTTATGTTTTGAACTTCGGAGTAGAGCATCCATCAAAGGAGTCATCTCAGGGGTGATAACAGATGTTCAGGTTGAATACCTGAAGACAATTCCTGGTGTGGTTGGTGCTCGGCGTCTGACCCGCTGGGTGAATGGAGAAAAATAAGAAAGTCTGTCGGTCCTGTTGTTTTTTGATAAAGAGCAAATACCTGCGTATGTGAAGCTTGGTTATGTAAGATACGCTGTAAGAGCTTTCGTTCCCAAACCACTGCAGTCTAAGAATTGTAAAGGATTTGGCCATGTTTCAACGGTGTGTGCAGACGAACAGAGTATACTGAAGAAAGGTGTGTAGAAGGACGACGGTGTTGCAATTGTGGTGGGGATCATGATCCTGAGTTCCTGGAGTGACGTGTAAGGGTGAAGGAGATTGAGGTGGCAAAAGTTAGAGCGGTCAATCGAATCTCCTATGTGGAGGCAATTAAAATAATTGAGAAAACAAGTGATGCTAGTGAAGAGATGGTAGTGGATACACCACAGCATGTAGTAAATGTTTGCTGCCAGACAAAACATACCCTGTGTGTTAAAAAGTTGGATTTTGTTGCGTTCCTTGCCACAGTTATAAACTGTACGGCACAAGTCTCAAAGAAGTCGAAGAAACTGGACATTATTGTGGCTGCAGCAGAAAGGTTTTTGGGACTCAAGGATTTTACATCGAAAGACTTACAAGGTTGTACTGGAGCCGGAAGACCCGCGCTCCCATGTTCCCCTTGAGCCTGTGTAGGGATCAGATCTGTTTTATTTATATATTTTTAACAGAAAAGTTGTTTGATTTATTAGATTTATTCATTTTTTGGTCGTTTTTTGGTAGTTCAGTTTTTTTCAGGGGAATCCTGTTTCCATCCCGCATAGTAGGTGGCGGGATACACATTCAATTGTGTGATCGCCAAGATACCATAGAAGAAGAAGGTGTAAGACATACTGACTAATGAGGTGCCACCAATCGGTGCACCACCCGTGCTACATGTTCTAACATCCAACCTCAAAATAGAAATGGAAAAACCAAAGCCTGTAACACGTTACCCATTAAGACAAGTTTGCTCACAACCAACAGAAAGTTTCTTCCATCTCTCACAATATGATCAACTTAATAATCGCCTCCTTCAATATAAACATGGTGTCTACTGCCTGTCAACACTTAAAGACAAGACAAAAAAGACACTTTTTTCCCCTTAACTTTTATTTAGTTGCCTAAAACACAGAAGTTTTGAGAAACAGAGGTAAAATCACGTACGTTTCTATAACTCTTAACCAAAGCAAAACGAATGCCCAAAACGGCAAAACGTGCAGTCAATAAATTGTGAGCCAGAGCTACACACTGGCTAAACACAAAATGTATTGACTGCCCACCCTTGAAAGACAATCAGCAACCAAGTTGTCCATACTGCAGATATGTCTGATTTCAAGGGGGAAAACTCCCCCTGCTCCTACATCGCTGGAGTCGGTGTACAAAGCAAATGGACGACAGAAGTCTGGAGCAGTTAGCACTGGTGAAGAGACCAAAAAAGATCTTAGCATTTCATAACCTGAACGGAAGACAAAGGTAGGAAAACAAACCGTCAGGAGTGACAAAAGCAGACAACTCTTTGGCGCTCTGAGTTAGAGGGACCTGCCAATATCCCTTCAGCAGATCAAACTTTCTAACGTATTTAGCAGCGCCAACACGGTCCACACAATCGTCGACCCTGGGCAAAGGGTACGAGTCAGACTTAGTAACGGCATTGAGTTTCCGAAATTCGGAAATAAACCGCGGAGACACATCCGAATATATACAGCTGCGGAAAAAATTAAGAGACCACTGCAAAATTATCAGTTTCTCTGGTTTTACTATTTATAGGTATGTGTTTGGGTAAAAATAACATTTTTGTTTTATTCTATAAACTACTGACAACATTTCTCCCAAATTCCAAATAGAAATATTGTCATTTAGAGCATTTATTTGCAGAAAATGACAACTGGTCAAAATAACAAAAAAGATGCAGTGTTGTCAGACCTCTAATAATGCAAAGAAAATAAGTTCATGTTCATTTTTAAACAACACAATAGTAATGTTTTAACTTAGGAAGAGTTCAGAAATCAATATTTGGTAGAATAACCCTGATTTTCAATCACAGCTTTCATGTGTCTTGGCATGCTCTCCACCAGTCATTCACATTTATGTTGGGTGACTTTATGCCACTCCTGGCGCAAAAATTCAAGCAGCTCGGCTTTGTTTGATGGCTTGTGACCATCCATCTTCCTCTTGATCACATTCCAGAAGTTTTTAATGGGGTTCAGGTCTGGATATTGGGCTGGTGTTGGTGAACACATTTTTGGAGAGGAAGTACAAAACCAACGACGCTAGACAGAGAGGAATTTGCTTTAAGCAAAAGGCAGTTTATTAAAACAGAGATAGCTGGTACTGCTCAAGCTACATGCATGGACCCAACCAATTGCCTCTTAAGGAGACAGTTGAGAAAGGATGGATAAACAGAGTTACAGCATTATTTTATACAATGTAACATAAAGGAAGGGGTCCTTCTTCTAGTCCCTTGATTGGTTCCCGAGGCGTAGGAGGCGGGTCTGCTCTGTCCAGAGTAGAAGCCCCATTGGTGCACGGCAGAGTCCTCTGCCCTTGGCACCCGACCAGTAGAAGGAAGTGGAGTTTGAGTGTGCGTCCACAGAGAAATGTCTGTGTGTGTCAAAGAACTCGTGAGGCATGAGAATGAGTGTGCGTGCAAATGAAATATTTGTGTGTGTCCAGGGAACTGTTGAGGAGGATCTGGTGATTGTGGCCTTGGGCGTGGGTGTTGTCCTGTTATTACACTCCTGACTAGGCCATCTGGTGACAAGATATGGCTGCTCTTCTACTGTCCTTTGTTCGACAACTAACACAACAGCCCACTGTTAATATCAGACACATGACAAACCAGACCAATCTATAACAAATTATATTTACTACTACACTGGCCATGACAGGGTCTTGATCTGGTGGTCCTCCATCCACACCTTGATTGACCTGGCTGTGTGGCATGGCGCATTGTCCTGCTGGAAAAAACAATCCTCAGATTTGGGGAACAATGTCAGAGCAAAAGGAAGCAGGTTTTCTTTCAGAACAACCTTGTACGTGGCTTGATTCATGCGTCCTTCACAAAGACAAATCTGCCCGATTCCAGCCTTGCTGAGGCACCCCCAGATCATCACCGATCCTCCACCAAATTTCACAGTGGGTGCGAGACACTGTGGCTTGTAGGCTTCTCCAGGTCTCCGTCTAACCATTAGACGACCAGGTGTTGGGCAAAGCTGAAAATTGGACTCATCAGAGAAGATTACCTTACTCCAGTCCTCTACGGTCCAATTCTTATGGTCTTTTGCAAACTTCAGTCTGGCTCTTCTTTGCTTCTCATTGATGAAGGGCTTTTTTCTAGCTTTGCACGACTTCAGCCCTGCCCCTAGGAGCCTGTTTCGAACCGTCCTCGCCGTGCACTTCACCCCAGCTGCCGTTTGCCATTCTTTTTGTAGGTCACTTGATGTCATCCTACGGGTTGTTGACTGACATTCGAATGAGTTGGCAGTCATCCCGGTCAGTAGAGAGTCGTTTCGCCCTCTGCCGGTCTGTAGCTTTGTTGTCCCCAATGTCTGCTGCTTGACCTTGTTCTTATGAACCGCCATCTTTGACATTTAAAGAATGGAAGCAACCTGACGCTCACTGTATCCCTCTGTCAGTAAAGCCAGAATTGAACCCTTCTTTTCCTCACTCAAAACTTTCCTTTTCAACTCTTTTGGCATGGGCAATAGTTATTTTTTGATTAATATTACTTTTGAGGTACTATTAGCACTGTTTTTGCCATCCAGCTGGTCCTAATGCAAGAGGATAGTGATGACCACCGCAGTGGTTTTTATAATTTTCCTCATTTAAATAAGATTTGGTTCATGTGATCACCTAATCAGTACTTAATTCAGTAGAATGAGGTGTGCCTGTGTTGGAATTCAACAGACACTGGAATAGAATGGCTGTCATACATGCAGAGATGCTGATTTTAAGAAAAATGTGCAGTGGTCTCTTAATTTTTTCCACAGCTGTATATAGGGCGAATTCCACAGACTGTTGCCATGTTCTGCAATGCCGTGCTCAAGCATGAACTCTACCTTACTGCGGAGCTTCTCTCTCTTTTCAGGGTTCACTCGATAGGCATGTTGTTTGATTGGGGCAGAGTCCCCAACATCAATGTCATGCTCTAGTACATTTGTCTGAGTTGGCACATCTGATAATATACCCTGATATTCTAAAAGCAGTGCAACAATATCCCCTTTTTCCTCCGTAGACAAGTGTGTCAAAAAGACATCAAGGTTTTCTAGAATCTCTGAGTTACTCAACCGTCCAATAGGAACAGGGTGTATTGACTTTTCATCATGCTCTTTAGGAAGACTATAGTCTGACTTCTGTCCCATGGAAGCGTGTACATTGTTTTAGTGAAGTTGTCAGCTAAACCATCCATATAAAAACATTCCTTCAAATATATTTTAGAGAGTACTAATGTTACTGTCACCACTACAACAAAGAAATACTTAAATACATGTCATTTGGGCCTTGAAACATTTCATTGAAATACTGTAGAATTCCATTCATTCCTATGGAGGACTGCTCCTACTGGGGAGTGCCAATATGGCCGACCGGTGGCTTCAAAGCCTCTCATTGGCCAATACATAGCATCACCAATCCGGGGTTTATATACATCATTGGATTCTATCTGTTCAATCTGACCTTTTTTTCAAACTGTGCTTTGTCAACTTATAACGGACACCATTTAGAAGTGAAATACTGGTGTTACTATAGTATTGGTACATTACAACAGCTAGTAGTACAGTATACATACATCTTTAATCATATATTGATTTTCTGGTACTTGTCTACAAGGTGGAATAACACGTTTATCACATCAAAATCTTATGTTGTTAAATTGTAAAATGCACACCTTTATGGGAATTGGCTTGTATGGATAGGGCTCAATTGAAATGTTAAATACAGAATAATTATGGAAAGCATATGCATAACCATGGTAGCAATCCCAAGGGAACAGTTTATGGGAAATGTATTACACTAAAGGTGAGGACACCACAGTTCACCTGACAAGACTGAATCCAAACATTAATCAGTTGATTTCTTGTGCATTTTACATATTTATTGTACTTCTCGCCGCATTTATTGATAACGAAATCTGTAAATACTCTGGATGCATTCAATAAACGTTACACATATTCTTGGAACATTTGGGATAGGTGCAGCATAAGACAAAAATGTACTAGTGTCATGTGCGACGTGAATGCGGTAGGCGAAGTCAAACGCAGGACACCGAGCTACTGGAAACGTACTTTACTAACAAAGTAACCAGAGTTCAAAACAACCTCCAAACAGGGAGGAAAATAACCCGCACAATAAGCAACTGCCGAAATCACGAAAACAATCACACACAATGAAAGACAGAGGGTTATATAGGGAATACAATACAACATCATTGGGAACAGGTGTACACAATTAAGAACAAACACCGAAACATAGATCGGTAGCAGCTAGTACTCCGGGGACGACGAACGCCGAAGCCTGCCCGAGCAAGGAGGAGGGGCAGCCTCGGCTGAATCCGTGACAGTACCCACCCCCCTTGACCCCGGCCTCGGGGACGGCCAGGAGGACGCGGAGCAGGGCGAGTCGGATGATTCTGGTGGAAATCCCTCAACATGGAGGGATGTAGGATGTCCCTCCTAGGGACCCAGCACCGTTCCTCCGGACCATACCCCTCCCACTCCACGAGATACTGCAGGCCCCCCATCCGACGCTTCGAATCCAAGATGGAACCGACTGAGTACGCCGGAGCCCCCTCGATGTCCAGTGGGGGCGGAGGAACCTCTCGTACCTCATTCTCCTGGAGTGGACCAGCTACTACCGGCCTGAGGAGAGACACATGGAACGAGGGGTTAATGCGGTAATTAATGGACAGTTGTAACCTATAACATACCTCGTTCAATCTCCTCAGGACTTTAAATGGCCCCACAAACCGCCGACCCAGCTTCCGGCAGGGCAGGCGAAGGGGCAGGTTTTGGGTCGAGAGCCAGACCCGATCTCCCGGTGCATACACCGGAGCATCACTGCGGTGGTGATCGGCGCTCGCCTTTTGTCGCCTGATAGCCCGCTGCAGATGGACATGCGCAGCGTTCCAGGTTTCTTCCGAGCGCCGAAACCACTCGTCCACCGCAGGAGCTTCGATCTGGCTCTGATGCCAAGTTGCCAGGACCGGCTGATAACCTAGCACACACTGAAAAGGCGTCAGGTTAGTTGAGGAGTGGCGGAGTGAGTTTTGGGCTATCTCTGCCCAGGGGATATATCCCGACCACTCCCCCTGCTGGTCCTGGCAATAGGACCTCAGAAACCTACCCACATCCTGGTTCACTCTCCACCTGCCCATTACTCTCGGGGTGAAAACCTGAGGTAAGGCTAATCGACACCCCCAGACGTTCCATAAACGCCCTCCAGACTCTAGAGGTGAACTGGGGACCTCGATCAGACACTATATCCTCAGGTACCCCGTAGTGCCGGAAGACGTGTGTAAACAGGGCGTCAGCAGTTTGTAGGGCTGTAGGGAGACCTGGCAGGGGAATGAGACGGCAGGCCTTCGAAAACCGATCCACAATGACCAAGATCGTAGTGTTCCCCTGGGAGGGGGGAAGGTCCGTAACAAAGTCCACCGATAGGTGAGACCACGGCCGTTGTGGAACGGGTAGGGGTTGTAATTTCCCTCTGGGCAGGTGTCTAGGCGCCTTACACTAGGCGCACACCGAGCAGGAGGAAACATAAACCCTCACGTCCTTAGCTAACGTGGGCCACCAGTGCTACCCACTAAGGCAGTGAACTGTCCGACCAATACCAGGATTACCAGAGGAGGGTGACATGTGAGCCCAATATATCAATCGATCACGAACCTCGAGCGGCACGTACTGCCGACCCTCTGGACAATGTAGGGGAGTAGGATCGGTACGTAACGCCCGCTTGATGTCCGCATCAACCTCCCATACCACCGGTGCCACCAGACAAGACTCCGGAAGTATGGGAGTGGGCTCAATGGACCTCTCCTCTGTGTCATATAGTCGGGACAGGGCGTCTGCCTTAGCGTTCTGGGAACCTGGTCTGTAGGTGAGCGTAAATACGAATTGGATGAAAAACATAGCCCACCTTGCCTGGCGAGGGTTCAGCCTCCTCGCCGCCCGGATGTACTCCAGGTTACGATGGTCAGTCAAAATGAGAAAAGGGTGTTTAGCCCCCTCAAGCCAATGCCTCCACACCTTCAGGGCTTGAACCACAGCTAACAGCTCCCTGTCCCCCACATCATAATTGCGCTCCGCCGGACTGAGCTTCTTAGAAAAGAAAGCACAGGGACAGAGTTTTGGTGGCGTACCCGAGCGCTGAGACAGTACAGCACCGATCCCAGCCTCGGACGCATCCACCTCAACTTGGAAAGCCAAAGAGGGATCCGGATGTGCCAGCACCGGAGCCGAGGTGTTACGGATACAGGTATCCTGTGTCTTTTTGTGTTTTTCCTCTCCTTCTGCCCTAATCACAGGTGTCCTGTATGTTCCTGATTGGTGGTTGTTGGGGTGTCTGCTGATTGCTGAGGTGGACCAATCAGTGGACATTCCTCTGCATTGCACCACCTGTTTCTGGTTTTTCAATCACACATCCCATTGTTTAAAAGCCGATCAGTTGCGTTTGTAGGGAGAGACTATTTTTCCATATGTGAGTATGGATACTGTGGTGTCCTGTGTTTTGTGTACTCACTCATTTGCTGGTTACTCTGTTTGGTAACTTTGTTGTGTGTTTCTGGGAAAAGGGGAATTTAAGCAAGTTGCCCTTGGGCATACATTACCCGTAGGAAGAAAACTGTCTAAAAACACTAGTTAGACCTGAGCGGACCACCCACTGTAATTTTTGTATGATTAGCAGTAGCTTAGTGGTTCTTGAGGCAGGCAAGATCAGTTTAGGTTTTTTTTACACTATTGTTTCATTTCTTGGGTCCTGCTCAGTCCTTTTCCCAAACATTTACTGTGTGTTCAAAAATAAACGTTTTATGTTTGACTGTAGTTTTGGTTGTCGTGTAGTTTTTGTTCTCACGGTTTCCATGTCACGACTAATTTGCATGAATTATGTTACGGGTCTCTTGTCCATCCACCCTAGACGTTTAAAGCCACGGGGTTCGTAACAGGACAGATGCCAAAAAGCCCTGTCCTTCTCAGCCGACCACTGCAGATGCACCGGACCCCCCCATTTAGCAGGGAAGTAATGGGAGCTGCTACCTGCCCAAAGCCCCGGATAAACCTCCGGTAGTAATTGGCAAAACCCAAGAACCGCTGCACCTCCTTCACGTGGTGGGAGTCTGCCAAATGCGCACGGCCGAAACGCGGTCAATTTCCATCTCCACACCTGACGCGGACAACCGGTGTCCCAGGAAGGAGATGGACTCCTGGAAGAACAGACATTTCTCCGCCTTCACATACAGGTCATGTTCCAACAGTCTACCAAGCACCCGACGAACCAGAGACACATGCTCGGCTCGTGTAGCGGAGTATATTAGAATGTCATCAATATACACCACTACACCCTGTCCATGCAAGTCCCGGAAAATCTCATCTACAAACGATTGGAAGACTGAAGGAGCATTCATTAAACCGTATTGCATGACGAGGTACTCAGTGACCCGAGGTGGTACTAAATGCTGTCTTCCACTCATCTCCCTAATACGCACCAGGTTGTACGCGCTCCTGAGATCCAATTTTGTGAAGAATCGCGCCCGTGTAATGACTCAGTCATACTAGCAATCAGAGGGAGAGGATAGCTGTATTTGATTGTGATCTGATTGAGACCACAGTAGTCAATACACAGGCGTAAACCCCCATCCTTCTTATTCACAAAAAATAAACTCGATGACACAGGGGAAGTGGACGGCCGTATGTATCCCTGTCTCAGAGATTCGGTGACGTATGTCTCCATAGCCGCCGTCTCCTCCTGAGACAGAGGATACACATGACTTCGGGGAAGCGCAGCGCCTACTTGGAGGTTTATCGCACAATCCCCCTGTCGATGGGGTGGTAATTGAGTCGCCTTCTTTTTACAAAAGGCGAGAGCCAAATCGGCATATACAGGTGGAATGTGCTTGGTTCGGACTTTCCACCGTCGTTGCCCCTACAGAAACACCTACACACCTCCCCAAACACTGATCCCTTGAGAGCCCTCTGTTGCCATGAAATGTTGGGGTCATGAGAAGTTAACCAGGGATGCCCCAACACCACGGGAAACGCAGGAGAATCAATCAAATACAAACGAATGATCTCCTCATGGCCCTCCTGCGTTTTCATCCTGAGAGGCGCTGTGACCTCCCTAATCAACCCTGACCCCAAAGGGCGGCTATCTAGGGCATGGATAGGGAAGGGCACATCAACTGGAACAATAGGAATCCCTAACTTATAGGTAAACTGGCGATCGATAAAATTCCCAGCTGCGCCTGAATCTTCTAGCGCCTTATGCTGGGAATGAGGAGAAACCTCGGGAAACACAACTTTAATACACATATGCGCAACAGGGAGCTCTGGGTGAGTTGGGTTCCTACTCACCTGGAATGACTCATCAGTGCGCTGCCTACTGCCTCGATTCCTAGGAGACCCTCCCCAGCACCGACCAGAATTGTGTCCTCTGCGGCCACATTTGGTGCAGGGTACGGCCCCTCTCCTGGTCTCCCTGGTACCAGCACCGCCGAGTTCCATAGGGGTCGGTTCGGAAGTGCTGGGGGATGGAATGGACGGCCCCGAATCCGGACGTCCGCGGGTAGCCAACAGGGTATCCAGGCGAATCGACATGTCCACCAGTTGGTCGAAGCTTAGGTTGGTGTCCCTGCAGGCCAATTCCCGACGCACGTCCTCCCTCAGGCTACATCGGTAGTGGTCGATGAGGGCCCACTCATTCCATCCCGCATTGGCAGCCAGCGTCCGGAAGTCCAGTGCGAACTCCTGCGTGGAATAGACGCTCACCCACTTTACCCTCTGGTGGATGATCGAATACTGCCCTGAAGCGGCGGGTGAACTCCGCATAGTTGACAGTAGCGGCGTCTATTCCCCCCCATTCCAGCACCTTGCCGGACAGACAGGAGATGAAGGCGGACACGCCGGACACTACGCCAGGTAGAGTTCGACCTGGAGCAGGAAACCCTGACACCCGGCAGCTGTGCCATCATAAGCCCTCGGGAGCGAGAGCCGAATCCCACTGGACCCCGGAGGTGAAGCGATGGGCATCGCTGATGGTGGTGGTATAGTCGGAGGAGGTGTAGGCAGACCTCCTCACTCCCATCGCTTCATGGTGTTTACTACCCGTTCCATGGCGGTGCCGAGAGCCTGGATCATGGCCGCTTGTTGTTGTACGCGTTCTTCCATTGATCCAGCTGGCACCGCTGCTCCTGCTGACTCCATGTCAGTGGTGTGTGATTCTGTCATGTGCGACGTGAATGCGGTAGGCGAAGTCAAACGCAGGACACCGAGCTACTGGAAACGTACTTTACTAACAAAGTAACCAGAGTACAAAACAACCTCCAAACAGGGAGGAAAATAACCCGCACAATAAGCAACTGCCGAAATGACGAAAACAATCACACACAATGAAAGACAGAGGGTTATATAGGGAATACAATACAACATAATTGGGAACAGGTGTACACAATTAAGACCAAACAAGATAAACACCGAAACATAGATCGGTAGCAGCTAGTACTCCGGGGACGACGAACGCCGAAGCCTGCCCGAGCAAGGAGGAGGGGCAGCCTCGGCTGAATCCGTGACAGACAACTAGGGTTTGAGTGAAAGGTCTAACTGGTGTCTCCAAGTGGCCACACACCTCTCCAAAGTGTGCACAGATCCTAAGTCATTTCAATGCACTTTTATGACTCAAAGAATAGTATTCGACTATAAAGGTGATTTGTTGAGCTCTCCTAGCTGTGCTGTTGAGGAACTAGAGCAAGCAAATGTGTAATCGACTAGTTACCGGAGTGTAACTCCAGTTCTATGAGTGGAGCGGAGCCCCATAGGGGAGCTCTGCTCCTAGTGGTTTACCCTCTGCCCTAGGGCAGAACAGCCTGAAGCAAAATTATGCACACACCTACAGCCAATAGGAGTACAGGTGTCCCTATATAAGGAACCCCGTTCCCTCAATCTGCCTCCCGAGATATTATCTTCAGCGAGACTAGAGAGGGTCGGTAGGGCCTTAAGTCCTATGGGGCTCCGCTCCACTCATAGAACTGGAGTTACACTCCGGTAACTAGTCGTTCTATATCGTGGAGCTCCGCCCCATAGGGGAGCTCTGCTCCTAGTGGTTTAAGGCGGAGCGAAACGCTCCAAAATGTACTCCCTGCCGAGCCTAACATTTCCCATTAAAAAATGAAAAAAGGTCAAGCCCAGCAATGGCTGCAACCAATTCTCGCAGTACTGCGACTAAAGAACCCATCAGGGCGTCACAATATACCGCGTCATCGGTTATAGACCCGCCCCATCTAGCTCAATGACAATGTCAATGGCTATTGGGCAGATCAATAGAATAGACGCCGTGCTAATCTGTACTAGCAGATAGCCGTGCCTCAATATTCTATGATAACACTATTATCCACTAATGGAATGACATAAGCCAGGAGACATGCCACAGAACATGCTCTTCATCCAAAGCGGACCTGATAGAGACCAGTCTATCATCCTGCTTCTCCCTCCTCTACCTCAAGATTCTCCTTCAGCTGTGCTGAGTGCAATCGAGATTGGAGTTAAAAAGGCTTATCCTTGACATAAGTCTTCCTAGCCAAAGCGGACCTGATTGGAACCTGTCCAAGGTCCTGCTTTGTCCTCTTTTTCTAGCTCAAGAACGCCTTTCAGCTCTGCTGAATTTCGATCGAACAAAAGAGTTAGAAAACATGTCCATAATATGTTACTTCTAATGAAAGCGGACTTATGAACGTGGTCACAATCCTGCTTTCCTTCTCTATTCTGCTCATGATCTCCCTTCAGCCACGCTGAGTACAGACCGAGCCAAAGAGTTAGAAGACATATCCAACAGATAGAAACGGATAAAAGGAGACGGTGTCGACCATGACGCCGCTCTACAAATGTCCTCTACCTCTGTTCCCCTGAAGAGGGCAGTAGAAGCTGCAACTCCACGAGTGGAGTGCGCTCTAATACCCTGAGGTGGTTGTTGCCCCGCCGCCTCGTACGCCGTCTCAATGCCTTCACAAAGCCAATGAGACAATCGCTGTTTTGAAAGTGGTCTACCCAATGCAGCCGCACCGTGACACACAAACAGCTGAGGCGATGACCTAACCGCCGCTGTGCGCCTCACGTAACACGCCAAAGCGCGTACTGGGCACAAACAATGAAGCTTTTCCTCACTCCTCTCCCCATGGGGAGGGGGATGAAAAGCCCACAATTCCACGATCTGTGATCTATATGCACTGTTAATAACCTTCGGCACAAATGCCGGGTTAGGACGTAACACCGCTCTGCTCAGATCGCCATTAATGGCAAGGCAGTCGGGTCTCGTCGACAGTGCACACAAATCACTGACTCGTTTAGCGGTAGTCAAGGCGAGCAACAGCGCCGTCTTGATAGACAGCATCTTGAGGGGTATTTGATTCAATGGCTCGAACGGCGACTTACATAGCGCTTCGAGAACCAATGCCAAATCCCATTTTGGCAACGTAGCTCTAGGCCTTGGCCTAAGCCGTTGCGTTCCCAATAGGAAACGTTTCACTAATGGGTGACTGAACACACTTTTTCCGTTAAGCCCTTCATGACCAGCTGAAATTGCCGCTGCAAACACTCGAATGGTGGAGGGCGATTTCTGCTTATCAAACATAGACTGTAGGAATGAGAGCACACTCTCTACCTGACAGCTCATGGGGTCTATGTCCTGTGTATCACACCATCGTGAGAAAACGTTCCATCTGCTGGTATACACCCTAGAAGTGGAACCGGCTCTTGCGCCCTGTATTGTTCTGATCACTGCATCAGACAACCCACGGCGCTTCAACCTGTCCCATTCAGGAACCAAGCCTTCAGTGGTTGGCCGATTATGGGCCATTGCCCTATCGAGCCTCCCGCCTGAGTCAACGCGTCTCGTCGATGTGGAATTGGCCAAGGTGGCGCAATCAACATCTGACTCATCTCTGCAAACCACGGAGCCCCCGGGCGATCGGGCGCTATCAGTATCACTGACAGCTCCTCTGACCTCACCCTGGCTAACAGTGGGAGAATGCAAGACAGCGGAGGGAATGCATACAGGAGAACTTTCGGCCACGGGTAGTGCGCGAATGCGTCTCTTCCCAATGGCGGTTCGTCCTGGTTTCTCAGAGAGAACCATAGGAGACACTGCGCGTTCACACGTGACGCGAACAGGTCCACCTCGGCTCTCCCGAATTGTTCCCAAATCTGTAGAACAATGTCCGGGTGCAGACACCACTCGTCGTCTCGAGGACCCCCTCTTGACATGAGGTCTGCCCCTACGTTCAAGTAGCCCGGAATGTGTGCTGCTCTCAACGAGCGAAGGTGCTTGTGAGCCCACAGCCACAATTCCACTGCCGCCCGATGAAGGGCAGGAGACCTGACCCCTCCCTGGCGGTTTATGTGAGCCACTGTGGTTCGGTTGTCTGACCAGACCAACACATCGCGACCCCGAAGGGTAGACGCGAAGTGGGTCAAGACCAGTCGCACCGTTTCCAACTCTAGGAGGTTGATGTGACGACCTGATTGAGGCCATGCACCTCCTATCGCTTGAGACTGACATGTCCCTCCCCATCCAGTCAGAGAGGCATCTGTAAACACTGGAATGTAGGATGACACCTTGCCCATCGGGACTCCGTGCGTGAGAACGCACGGGTTCCGCCAATAGTCTAGGTCTGCTCTTAGCGAGAGAGGAACCACTACCAACCGATGACGTTGACGCACTGGGTCTAGTCTTAGTTGGGCGAACCACCGCTGTGTTCTGCGCATGTGCAGAAGCCCTAGCGGTACCACAGAGTGGGCTGCCGACATGAGACCCAAAAGTGACATGATCGATAGCGCCGTTACTGTGTGATTCGGACGACACTTCCTCAGGGCTAGTAATAATGCTGCCCTTCGAGGGTCCGAAATTCGCGCCCTCATCATTACAGTGTCTAGCTGTAGTCCCAGGTAGACAATCTGATGACTGGGCCAGGGTGCGCTCTTTTTCCAATTCACAGCAAACCCCAGACGCGTGAGATGAATCACTGTCTGTGTCGTGTGTGTGAACGCCAGCTCTGCTGACGGGGCGAGAACCAGCAGGTCGTCTAGGTAGGCTAATATCCTTATCCCTTGACGACGCAGCGGTTCCAATGCCGCCTCCACACATTTGGAAAATGTTTGAGGTGCCAGGGCGTACCCAAACGGCATCCTCGTGAACTCGTACGCCACCCCTTGAAAGGCGAACCGCAGAAACTTTCTGTGGCGTGATTGTATCGGCACATGAAAGTACGCGTCCTTTAGGTCTATGCTTGTACAAAAATCTCCCTTCTGAACACATTCCAGTAGGCGTTTTGTTGTCAGCATTCGGAAGGGCCGTTTGGTTATGCTCTCGTTGAGAGTGCGTAAATCCAAAATCGGCCTCACTCCCCCCGTCTTTTTGGGCACTAGGAAATAGGGCGAGTACAGCCCCTTGTTCCTTTGCTCTCGGGGCACTACTGTGACCGCCTCCTTCGCCAAAAGTTCCGTAATCTCTGACTTCAGAGCGGCCACTTTGTCTGGCGTTTTCATCACCGTCTCCACTACTCCCCTGAAAGGGGGTGGGGTCCGATGGAATTGGAGGGCATAACCCTTCTCTAACGTCTGTTCTAGCCAGCGTGAGAGGGTACAGCTTCGACGCCACTGCCAGCAATGCAGAGAAAGCGGGCGCGCACGAAGCTGTGGTGCGTCTAGTAGGAAAGACCTGTATTCCTCTATGGCCCTCGCCGCCGCTATTCCCCAGCACTGGGTTGGTGGAATAGCCCAAGGCGGGCCCCCCTTGAAAGGGAGAGGAAACATCAGCTCGTTCTGGGTGAATCGGGGGCTTTGATACGTTAGTTATAACCGTAACTCCAGTAATCTTGCCCTCCGTGAACGCAGCACGGGTCTGAACAGCGCTGGCTGAGGTACTGGCCTGAGACAGAGCGCTCTCTCCGGAAAGCGATTGCGTCATCATGTCATTGTCTGACTGAGACTGCCGCTTAGAATGAGATTCCTCCTCTACAGAACTCAACAGAATCTGAAAGGTGTGATCTCTGACTGGTACCACACGGTGGTGCCACAATGCCTCTTTACTGGTCTTAGGCTGCTGTTCAACGACACACTCAGTGTGTGGTGAGCTGCGCTCAGAGCCATGGGCATTGATACGTTCAGAATATACCGGAGGCGTCCATACCTTGGCTACATCTGTAACCCTGGTATTCCCGCTCTCCGTGAACGTCGCACGGGTCTGATCTGCACTGACTGAGGCATTAGCCTGCAGTAAGGCGTCACTCCCGGCTAGCGGCTGCGCCTTCATGTCACATTGGGACAGAGGCAACTGCCTGCTATGTGAAACCTTTACTACAGAGCTCCTAGGAGTCTGTAGTAAGAGATCTTTATTAGGTGAGCTAAGGCTGCGCCTTGCTACCTTTACCCTTTTCCTCTCCTGAGCGCGCTCAGCTACACACTCTAGGTGGGTTGGGCTGCGCTCAGGATGGTGAGGGAGAAACATAGAACGTGAAGTGTTCTGAACCTTATGGAATAAATGTCCTTCTTTGACAATGTCAATGAGAACCATCTCTTTATTCACACAATGCAAAAAACTACCCTCCACGCCCTGAACAGTGGGGTGGGGGGGAACAGTAGGCCCTTCTGCGTCACACGCCGGGCCGTCCTCCGTTCTCTCCCCCTCGCCTCGTCAGAGGTACCGCCTCTTCTGGGAGACCTTCTGGTGCTGCCAGGCTGGCTTCTGGACGACCTCTCTCGCCGGCGGAACCGACGCTGTCACCGTCGCTGCCGGAGGGGCCGAGCCCGCTCTCCCGCTGCCTGGGGTGTGCGCCTGCCTCCTGACCCGTCGCCTCACAGTGTTTCTGTTGGGGGCGTTCGAGGTGGACGTGCTGGCTGGGGCTTTGCTGGCCTTCATTGCTAACGGCAAATGCTTAGCCAGGTGCCTCCTCTCCTCGTCCAGTTTAGCGATCCTCTCGGTGGCGTCCTTGACGGCGAGGCCAAATAGGCCCTCGCTGGAGACGGGTGCGTTGAGCAGGGACGCCCTATCGGTCTTCTTCATGGCTGTCATGGACAGCCAGAAGTGCCTTTCCGTGACCACTGAGGTGGCTATGGTCCTGCCCGCACATATGGCAACCGCCTGCGTCAGGTGGAGGATGGCTCCGGAAATCCTCGAAGCCTCCTCCACTTCCTCGCTTGTCATCTCGGACCTACCCGTTGTGAGACGGGATAGGGAGGCTGCGAGGAGGGCGATGTTGTTCGCCGCCGCTACGCTCTGGGCTCCCAGCATGAAGGATTTCTCGGCCAATTTGGCTGTGAGCCTATCCTTCTGGGCTGGCAGGGTGGCCTTCTTGGAGGCTGCCCAGGGACTCGAACCCGGCACCAGGAACGCCGTCATGGCGCCCTCGAGCCTGGGGATTCCCCTAGCTGCCCACTCATAACCAGCCACTCTGGTGAAGGAGGTGTACGCCCTGGCCGGCGAACGCGCCTCCAGGGGTGACCCCCACGAGCCCTCGACATACTTGCCGAGAGAGGGCAAGGCTGGAGCCATTGGCTCAGCTGCTCTCCTCGGCTTGGAGTAAGGGCCGCCCTCCATCAGGTCCACCTCCATAGGAAGGGGAACTGGGGGCAGCGCAATCTCAAGTCGGGTGGCTGCCTTCTCAATGAGCTCGGGAAAGTCCGAGCGCAGAGAGGCTGCCGCGAAGGACAGGGCTTCTGACTTAGCAGAGCCCATGTCGTCATCGCACAAGGATCCTTCTGACCTCGCGCTCTCAGAATGAAAGGGGGTCTTGAAGGTAGGCGCCAGAGGTCTGGATTGTCCCACTGGGATATCCGTCTCGGCGCCCTCCTTGTCATCCTCCGATTCCGCACTGTCCTCTGATGCCTCTGAAGCAGAGGCGAGTACGGAAATTGCATCCTCAAGAGGGACATCCTCTTTAAAAAACGCCCAGCGCTGCTTTCTCTCCTTCATAGGAAGGAGAGTGCAGGAGGCGCAATTAGGAGGGTTGCCGAGACCATCCTTGGCATGCTGCGGCCCCAAACACACGAAACAAAGGTCGTGGGGGTCCGAGGTTGCCATGGAGGTGCAGCGGCACTGAGCCCTGAAAAGGGCTTTTGGGGGTGGGAAATTCCCAGGTGTGCTCATGGTGGAAGACGTTGACGGCTGGCAGTCAACGACGAAAATCTTCCTGAGTCTTCGAAGGCTTCTTCACTAGTCCAGTCGCTGAAGATAATGGGAGGCAGATTGAGGGAACGGGGTTCCTTATATAGGGACACCTGTACTCCTATTGGCTGTAGGTGTGTGCATAATTTTGCTTCAGGCTGTTCTGCCCTAGGGCAGAGGGTAAACCACTAGGAGCAGAGCTCCCCTATGGGGCGGAGCTCCACGATATAGAACGTTTTGTTTGGAAACAGCCCTGCATCCCCTCCATCACACAATTACTGTTGTTGTTTACGCAATCCAAAAACGGTCCATTATAAATCGCAATCTGGGTCAGGTTGTCATCATTTGAAAGCTTATCATTGCCAACATGACTAGATGAATTATAAAATACGATTTGACAGTGTTAAGCTTTCACAAGGCAATTCATGCAAGCAGATGGTAATTTTGGTGCGCATAAAATGGAGTCTTGAGTGCTTTCAGATTCGTCATTTGCTGCAAATTGTCTTCACAATACAACAAACATAGGCTCATTCTGTGATCATAAACATTGACACTATATTACATGAGTTTTATGATAAGGAAATGTGAAGTGCAGATTTGGACTCTTGTATGACATCAACGTGGTATTTATTATCATCCTCAACGTCTCATCTTTCAAAATACATTGAGTCCTCTTAATTTACAGCATTTCTCTTACTCAGACAACAAAACATTTTCAACGTTTCCCAATTAGCGATAAGGGATGGGCTCAACTTCTTGTGGCGCGCAGCGCTCAATTTCAGAACAGCTGTCTGTCAAAACCCATACAGAACTGTGAAGGGGAGACCCTGAGCTCTGATGTCATGTATAGCAGGTTACTGTACAGCCGCAGCATTCCATTTTAGGCGTTTATCCGTGTCCCAATCTGCCATGTTCAACCCGTATATGGGATACGTGTGTAAAGGGCTACAGGCTGGGATTCAATGCAAGGCGTGTTATAGCGTGGAGCACTATACAGCAGACAATGCGTCTTTTAAAGGCATTTTCCCCTACAGTATGTTTGCAGAAACCGCATTAATGGTAAATGCTGTGCATGTCGCTTCAAACGTAAATTACCGACGATGTTTCGTGCTGTAGCCCATGTCTAATGGAGTTGTTTTGGAGCTATGTGAGCGTGGTCTTTTGTAGCTCAGCTGGTAGAGCACGGCGCTTGTAACGCCAAGGTAGTGGGTTCGATCCCCGGGACCACCCATACACAAAAACAATGTATGCACGCATGACTGTAAGTCGCTTTGGATAAAAGCGTCTGCTAAATGGCATATTATATTTATATTATATATTATTATATTATATATATTATTATATTATTGTCCATCATTCATCAGGTCCAGGGGACACACACCTTTGTCTAATAGTCTAATAGGCTGTGGTTGCAATATCAATATTTACCATTATAGTGTGATGTAACAATTTAACCACATACTGATTTCATTTGTACGTTTTTACAGTTATCAATACATTTAAATGAAAGCAGTTGAATATGGACCATGTGTTCATTCTACTTATGAAATGAGTAGTGTGTAAGTGTGTGTGTGTTTCTGTCTATGTGTCTGTCTGTACTTGCATTGAAACCTGAAAATGTAACACTAATGCCATCAATTTTTCTGGCCTTGTCAGCATAGGTGTCGACATCAATATCCATTGTCTGCATTGCTCTAGTTGGATTATTTGCTTTCAACCCTGCTGGCATTTTATTTTATCACCCCCTGCTCAGTCCCCCAGAACCACTAACACATTACATAAGAATCAGACAATCCATAAAATGATCATATCATGTGAAATTAAGAAAAACTAAATCTTATCATGTTGGTTTGTTGTTAACACAAACATAACACAATAGTAGTGATGGAGCATTATTAAGATTGGCCAAACAATAATGAACTAATGTACCGCTGTCTGGTAGGTTCAGATACAACATGTGGCAACAACAGAATGTGTGGGTGGTTGGAAACAGGCAGGAAGTGTAACTAAAGTTAATGTGTTCTGTGTGAATGACAGTGCAGGGAATCTTCTTCAGTGAAATAAACCCAAACCTTGACTCAATGCAAAACAAATGCAGATCTAGAGATCAACCATCTCAGGAATACTTACCTGGGATCAAGTCATCAGTGTCTACATCACCTTATTCATTATGATCAAAAAGGCTAAGCAGATCCTAGATCAGCATTCCTGCACTGAGACGTGATAAATATGGGCCCTGACTTGAGGCTGCTAACGCAGCACTTTCTTTAGATTTTACATCCGTCTAAATATTCTACAGAAACAAGAGAGAAAAAGAGAGGAAAGTGAAAGATGAAAATATGAAAGTTTGGTGAGAGAAAAGGAGAAGAGACGGAGCTGTGTCAGGGTAATGAGAAGGAATCCACCTAACACTCCACGATGGTACCATGTGACTTCTTAAAGTCCTATACAGTTTCTTGTAAACCACATGATCTTGGTTAACCTATAGTAAGCCCTACAAGGCTTACAACAGGCTAGCTACTCAGTTATCAACAAGCACTCAGCAGGCAGGTGGCTCTCCAACAGGCTAGCTACCCAGTTATCAACAAGCACTCAGCAGGCAGGTGGCTCTCCAACAGCTAGCTACCCAGTTATCAACAAGCACTCAGCAGGCAGGTGGCTCTCCAACAGCTAGCTACCCAGTTAGCAACAACCACTCAGCAGGCAGGTGGCTCTCCAACAGCTAGCTACCCAGTTATCAACAAGCACTCAGCAGGCAGGTGGCTCTCCAAGAGCTAGCTACCCAGTTAGCAACAAGCACTCAGCAGGAAGGTGGCTCTCCAACAGCTAGCTACCCAGTTATCAACAAGCACTCAGCAGGCAGGTGGCTCTCCAACAGGCTAGCTTACCAGTTATGAACAAGCACTCAGCACGCAGGTGGCTCTCCAACAGGCTAGCTACCCAGTTATCAACAAGCACTCAGCAGGAAGGTGGCTCTCCAACAGGCTAGCTACCCAGTTAGCAACAAGCACTCAGCAGGAAGGTGGCTCTCCAACAGGCTAGCTACCCAGTTAGCAACAAGCACTCAGCAGGAAGGTGGCTCTCCAACAGCTAGCTACCCAGTTATCAACAAGCAATCAGGAGGCAGGTGGCTCTCCAACAAGCTAGCTACCCAGTTAGCAACAACCACTCAGCACGCAGGTGGCTCTCCAACAGGCTAGCTACCCAGTTATCAACAAGCACTCAGCAGGCAAGTGGCTCTCCAACAGCTAGCTACCCAGTTATCAACAAGCACACAGCAGGCAGGTGGCTCTCCAACAGGCTAGCTACCCAGAGATCAACCATCTCAGGAATACTTACCTGGGATCAAGTCATCAGTGTCTACATCACCTTATTCATTATGATCAAAAAGGCTAAGCAGATCCTAGATCAGCATTCCTGCACTGAGACGTGATAAATATGGGCCCTGACTTGAGGCTGCTAACGCAGCACTTTCTTTAGATTTTACATCCGTCTAAATATTCTACAGAAACAAGAGAGAAAAAGAGAGGAAAGTGAAAGATGAAAAATATGAAAGTTTGGTGAGAGAAAAGGAGAAGTGAAGGAGCTGTGTCAGGGTAATGAGAGGGAATCCACCCAACACTCCACGATGGTACCATGTGACTTCTTAAAGTCCTATACAGTTTCTTGTAAACCACATGATCTTGGTTAACCTATAGTAGGCCCTACAAGGCTTACAACAGGCTAGTTACCCAGTTATCAACAACCACTCAGCAGGCAGGTGGCTCTCCAACAGCTAGCTACCCAGTTATCAACAAGCACTCAGCAGGCAGGTGGCTCTCCAACAGCTAGCTACCCAGTTATCAACAAGCACTTAGAAGGCAGGTGGCTCTCCCACAGGCTAGCTACCCAGTTATCAACAACCACTCAGCAGGCAGGTGGCTCTCCAACAGGCTAGCTACCCAGTTATCAACAAGCACTCAGCAGGCAGGTGGCTCTCCAACAGCTAGCTACCCAGTTATCAACAAGCACTCAGCAGGCAGGTGGCTCTCCAACAGGCTAGCTACCCAGTTATCAACAAGCACTCAGCAGGCAGGTGGCTCTCCAAGATGCTAGCTACCCAGTTATCAACAACCACTCAGCAGGCAGGTGGCTCTCCAAGATGCTAGCTACCCAGTTATCAACAAGCACTCAGCAGGCAGGTGGCTCTCCAAAATGATTTGGGCAGCGAGACAGCAGACTTGCTCACCGGCCTTACTGGCAGGGCGCCCGCTTTTATATGCAAATCATCCTGCCAGATACAAATCAACCCGCCAGAGATGCAAATCACGTCATATGCTAACTAGCAACTCTAAATTAAGCTAGCAACCCTACAATAGGCTACCAAGTTGCTGTAAATTAAGCTATCGACCCTCCAATAGGCTACCAAGTCAGTGTAAATTAAGCTATCGACCCTACAATAGGCTAACTAGCAAGTCTAAATGAAGCCAGCACCCCTACAATAGGCTATAGGCTAGCTAGCAACCCTATGTCAAAGAGAAAGCTGTATTTTTACAAGTGATGAAAACTTGGGAATGACAAATGCGTTACAGGATGCTGATGCACTGACTGCAGGATGTCAAATCCATTAAAGTGAAGGGGGAATGTTTAACGTTGCATCCAGAATGATTAGGATGTTACCAGCTATGCCTGTCATGGACATTTCGGTGAATCTGTTGTTGGCTAAAACCATTCTAGCACCCTCCTCCTGAACAGGGTTCAACAACCAGTTACTGAGTTACTGTAGGTCGGGACAGGAAAGGGTTAGAAAGTTCAGAACCAAGTTTGAACACTGAACATTGTTATATAATGGCAGTTGACAGGGCTTTCAATAAGGTATAGACACATTTTGCCTTGCCACATTCAGCCTTCCAAGTTTACCAAGCTTTAGAATTTTGGAGTAGCTGAACATTCAACCATAAATTTAAGTATAAACTATACTCCTGTAGCTTATGTGCTTGAGAGAGGGGAAATAACTCTTCTATGCAGCATTCTGTAACTTGAACTTTCAGTTTGACTTGAGCTTGACCACATGTTAACCACGTTACCTCATATCTGAACCTACCATCCAGTGGTATATTAGTTCATAATTGTTAGGCTAAATAAGTTAAAGGAAATGCTGATGTTGACACGAAAGGTGGGGTCGCTTAGACTATAAAAAACTTGTGGACACGTTACTCCAATCTGACATGTCATGCTCATTCATTAGGTTGACGTAACAAACCAATATAACTTAGTTGTATGTATCCGTTTTCAACTCTCAAAGACTGGTAAGATTTATTTTATCTATTTTCACAAGATATTATTATTTTATACATTGTCTAATTATTTTGTAATATGTTAGAGTCTCTGGGATACTAAGTAGGTGAACTGTAACTGGGACAAAGTACACATCTACAATGCATTCAGAAAGTATTCAGACCCCTTGACTTTTTCCACATTTTGTTACGTTACAGCCTTAGTCTGAAATGTATGAAATTGTTTTTTCTCCTCATCAATCTACACACAATATCCTATAATGACAAAGCAAAAACAGGTTTAAAAAAAACTGAAATATTACATTTACATAAGTATTCAGACCCTTTACTCAGTACATTGTTGAAGCACCTTTGGCAGCGATTACAGCCTTGAGTCTTCTTAGGTATGACGCTACAAGCTTGGCACACCTGTATTTTGGGAGTTTCTCAGATTCTTCTCTGCAGATCCTCTCAAGCTCTGTCAGGTTGGATGGGGAGCATCGCTGCACAACCATTTTCAGGTCTCTCCAGAGATGTTCGATTGGGTTCAAGTCTGGGCCCTGGCTGGGCCACTCAAGGACATTCAGAGACTTGTCCCGAAGCCACTCCTAAGTTGTCTTGACTGTGTGCTTAGGGTTGTTGTCCTGTTGGAAGGTTAACCTTCGCCCCAGTCTGAGGGCCTCAGTGCTCTGGAGCAGGTTATAATCAAACATCTCTCAGTACTTTGCTCTGTTCATCTTTCCCTCAATCCTGACTGGTCTCCCAGTCCCTGCCACTGAAAAACATTACCACAGTATGATGCTGCCACCACCATGCTTCAACGTAGGGATGGTGCCAGATTTCCATCAGACGTGACGCTTGGCATTCAGGCTAAATAGTTCAATCTTGCTTTCATCAGACCAAAGAATCTTGTTTCTCATAGTCTGAGAGTCCTTAAGGTGCCTTTTGGCAATCTCCAAAGTGGGCTGTCATGTGCCTTTTACAAAGGAGTGGCTTCCGTCTGTCCACTCTACCATAAAGGCCTGATTGGTGGAGTGCTGCAGAGATGGTTGTCCTTCTGGAAGGTTCTCCCATCTCCACAGAGGAACTCTGGATCTCTGTCAGAGTGACCATCGGGTTGTTGGTCACCTCCCTGACCAAGGCTCTTCTCCCCCGATTGCTCAGTTTGGCCAGGTGGCCAGCCATAGGAAGAGTCTTGCTGGTTCCAAACTTCTTCTATTTATGAATGATGGAGGCCACTGTGTTCTTGGGGACCTTCAATGCTGCAGACATTTTTTGGTATCCTTCCCCCAGATCTGTGCCTCGACACAATTCTGTCTCTGAGCAATTCCTTCAACCTAATTGCTTGGTTTTTGCTCTGACATGCACTGTCAACTCTGTCCAATCAATTGAATTTACCACAGGTTTATTCCAATCAAGTAGTAGAAACAGCTCAAGGATGATCAATGGAAACAGGATGTACCTGAGCTCAATTTCGAGTCTCATAGCAAAGGGTCTGAACACTTATGTTATTAAGGTATTTCAGTTTTTGTTATTTTATACCTTAGCAAAAATTCTAAAAAACAGTTTTCATGTTGTCATTATGGGGTATTGTGTGTGTAGATTGATGTGGAAAAAATGTAATTTAATCCATTTTAGAATAAGGCTGCCACGTAAGAAGATGTCGAAAAAGTCAAGGGGTCTGAATACTTTCCGAATGCACTGTATGTCAAATACTGAAGTAAGCTTGATTGAACTTGACCACCGTGCATGTGTCACTAGTTGGGTAAAATTTGCACTTGGGACTATCCTATTTTTTCCTTTGTATCGGGTAAGCGAAGTCAAGCTCACCTCAAGTATTTGAGTTGATGATACATAAGGCACAGATACAAACCTACAAAATGGTCACATGGCTGAATCTAGATGATGATTCCTGAAGTAACAGAGAAAAATATAGCATTTGATTTCTAGAAATGTAAGAGACAATCTATACAACCACAGGTGGAGAATCCAACAATGCAGACCATGGATATTGATGACGACACGTATCCCAACAAGCCCAGTGTTACATTTTCAGGTATCAATTCAAGTACAAACCCACAGCTTTTGTTGCTTACAATCCTGGATGATATAGGTATTTTTAACATTACCAGAGAGAGTTCAAAACCTTACATGAAAATTCCCTGTAATTCAGCTAATTTTCAGTGGTGGAAGAGACCCTCTGGAGTTGCTGCAGTGTGTCTGGGGCTGCTGTGTGTTCTCCTACTGGCTGGGATCATAGGCCTGTCTGTCTACTGTAAGTTTAGAAGGTTTGGACAGAAACATTTGTAAACTTCCATGGTGTGATAGTTACACATATTTGAATAATTGATTAACTTTTCCCTTTTAAAGATGGAGTTATTGGTCATCACTACTCAACAGAGAGAGACCAACAGGCCAGTTACAGCCTTCTGACTAAAGAAGGAGATCAGCAACCCACCAGTTATAATAACTTGACTAAAGCGGTAGACCAGCTACAGACCAGTTACAACAACCGGACTAAAGAGAGAGACCAGTTACAGACCAGTTATAACACCCTGACTAAAGAGAGAGACCAGCTACAGACCAGTTACAACACCCTGACTAAAGAGAGAGACCAGCTACAGAAAGAGAAAGACCAGCTACAGACCAGTTACAACACCCTGACTGAAGAGAGAGACCAGCTACAGAAAGAGAAAGACCAGCTACAGACCAGTTACAACACCCTGACTGAAGAGAGAGACCAGCTACAGACCAGTTACAACACCCTGACTGAAGAGAGAGACCAGCTACAGAATAGTCTCACAACCAAAACTAAGGAGAAAGACCAGTTGCAGAATAGTCTAAATACCAGGACCACAGAGAGAGACCAGCTACAGAATAGTCTCACAACCAAAACTAAGGAGAAAGACCAGTTGCAGAATACTCTCACCACACAAACACAGGAAATGGATCAATTGCAGAATAGCCTTAACACAAAAACTAAGGAGAGAGACCAGCTACAGAATAGTCTAAATACCAGGACGACAGAGAGAGACCAGCTACAGAATAGGCTAAATTCCAGGACCACAGAGAGAGACCAGCTATAGAATAGTCTAAATACCAGGACCACAGAGAGAGACCAGCTACAAAATAGTCTAAATACCAGGACCAAAGAGAGAGACCAGCTACAAAATAGTCTCACCACAAGGACCAAAGACAGGGACCAGCAGAAAGATAGACTTAACGTTATGACTGCTGAAAGGGATCAATTAAATAATAATCTTAATTCAAGGACCAAAGAGAGAGACCAGTTGAAGAATAGTCTAAATACCAGGACCACAGAGAGAGACCAGCTACAGAATAGTCTCACAACCAAAACTAAGGAGAGAGACCAGTTGCAGAAT
>NW_025534579.1:177500-180124 GCF_020615455.1 Coregonus clupeaformis | reverse complement strand
TCACTAACATAAATATCTCACAGATAGAAGTGTCTAGAGAGGTATCAGAGGAGAGCTGAGTGGGAGGAGCTATAGGAGGACAGGCTCCTTGTAATAGCTGAATGAATCAATGAATGTATCAAACCACATGAAACAATTTCAGTCCATTTACTCCCATTCCCATTAATATGCCTTCGCTTCTCCCACCATCCTCCTCTATTATCTGTGTGTCTCTGTGTGTGTGTGTGTGTCTCTGTGTGTGTGCCTGCAACATGTATCTCTACCTGCTTCTGCAGCTCAAAATTATTACTCCACCTACAGTACACTGTATGCCTGCACATATACAGGTAACTTGCCCAAATAAAGAAACACTAAGCCGCAGTAAATGTGGGATGCTTCCCCACAGGTGTAGTTTTCTGAGTTAATTAGCAATTAACATCACATCATCGTATAGTCATCACATAAAAATACATCATAGTGACTTTGAAAGAGGTCTCGAGCATTTGAGGTTTTAATGAGTGTGTGTGTGTGTGTATTTAGTGTGTCAGTCACCCAGATCTCAGCAACTAACTACGGGAGAGATTCTGGAGTGGCGCCTCAACACCACCATCAACCCCATAAGTGTGGGATTTCATTTGAAAATGCTTCAAATCTATGCTGCAAAGGTGCATTGAAAGCTGTTCTGTGGCTTCGTGGTACCCAACACCTGTTAAAGATACTATGTTGGTGTTTCCTTTATTTTTGGCAGTTCTCTGTAGATTTGTCTAATCATTGTAATATCTGCTCACATAGTTGGTTGTGCAACGGTGTACTCATTTTTCTCTGTCCTGGGGCCTGTGTGGCTTCGTCTGCATCTGCATCGACTGTTCTCTGTCTGCCTCTGCGCCCCATTGATTCATTCAAATTGTTGATACAAATCTGATTAATTTTCTGAATATTAAAACGCCAGAATGGAAACAACCATACACAGGCTCTGAAAAACGTGAATGAAGACCTCCCTATTGTAGCGCGGCAGCCCAGCACACTTGGCCTGTCTGGGGCCTGGGCCTGGAGTTATTGCGTATCCAGGATAAAAACACATCCTGGGGGACAGCGGGCCAGGACAAGTTGGAGGGTGGACCCTGTGGGACCCAGCATCATGAGAACTGTGCAGGGCCGCGTGTGTGGTGTGTGGCGAGTGTGTAGGAGGAAGAAGAGGTGTGTGGGAGTGTATTGCGAGGCCTCTGGGGTTGGAGTTTGGCGGTAGGGAGGCGTACTGACGGCAGCGATCGAGGCACAGCGTTCAGAAGTCGACAGGTTCCACATCCCGTTTCCCTGGAGACGTTGTCAATAATGCAGTAAACACTGCATGTTTGTGTGTGTGTGTGTGCGTGTGTGTGTGTGTGTGTGTGTGTGTATGTGTGTGTGTGTGACTTTTTGAGTGCCTGGGATTAGGTGATAGAGATGAGGAGATGGGGACTTGGGGATGGAGGAGGTGTGGGAGAGGGTGGAAAGAGAGGTGGCTGAGGTCAGTTGGGTGGCCCGAGAAACTTCCAGATTCCAATTGCCAGAGGGGCTGTGCTGGAATTGATGCTCCCAACACGTATGCTGCTACGGTGGTGAGTGCGTCATCCACAGGACACTTAAGGAAGCTGAAGCTGTGCGCCTACATACTCTCACTCTCTCTCTCTCTCTGCCTCTCTCTCTCTCTCTCCTCTCTCTCTCTCTCTCTCTCTCTCTCTCTCTCTCTCTCTCTCTCTCTCTCACCATTTCTCTCACCCCTCCTCCCTCCTCCCTCAATCTACCTCTCTCTTCTCTCCTTCTCCTTCTCTCTCTCTCTCTCTCTCTCTCTCTCTCTCTCACTTCCCTCCCTCCCTCAGTCTCTCCTCTCTCCTTCTCTCTCTCTCTCTCTCTCTCTCTGTTTCTCTCTCTCTCCCTCTCACCCCTTTCTCTTCACTCCCACTCAATCTCTCTCTTCTTCTCTCCTTCTCCCTCTCTCTCTCTCTCTCTCTCTCTCTCTCTCTCTCTCTCTCTCTCTCTCTCTCGCTCTCTCTCTATTTCTCTCTCTACTTTCCAGGCAAACAAATCTGTCCTGACGTAATAAGATGATCAAAACTGTTGTCTCATAATGTTTGTGGTATGAAGGGACATCGATGATGCGTCACCTGGTCCTACCACCTACACACATCTACAACATCACATCGACTCTAGTTCACCTGGGTTTCACCTTTTTCTCTCCATATCTGTAGGAAATCAGAAAGCAGTGATGCTTACATTACAGGTTTCCATGGCAATGCTGGCATGGCATAGGGGGGGATCTCTGGATGGGAGGGTCTGGTGGTGTTCTTCTCTAGTGTTCTCTGGCTCCCAGAAGTAAAGTTGGGCTGGGAGCCTGACTCTGGGTGCTCCCAGAGCAGGAAGTAAGACCCGGACCATCTTTAGTCTTTCTCTCCCCGTGCGGTCTCTCTGTCAAGCTCAGCTGGTAACCCACCGCGCTTATACCCAAGGTAGTGAGTTCGATCCCAGGGACCACCCATACACAAAAAAAAAAAAAAAAAATATATCTCACCTACATGTAAGTCGCTTTGATAAACGTCCTAATTTTATATTTTATAACCCTATCTGATTATAACATGAATGCATTACTATCTTGATTTGGAGAGTTG